>NW_024061877.1:0-111424 GCF_006381635.1 Hibiscus syriacus | reverse complement strand
TACGATCTTTGAGTCGAACTGGATAGGGTGTTACAATCAATCTCAACAAAGCATCATGATTATGAAAAACATAATACCATGAAGGATTAGAAATAAACTACCTTAGATAAGGAATCTGAAATGAAGTTAATTTCTTCAACTACACTTGTTTTTTCTATCTATTTGAACTGAGCACTCTATACCCACTTTCACTAGACACCAAGAAAATCAAGGCTCTCATCCTTAAACGATGTTGCTGGAAGCTTAAAGGATGATTTAAAGCTAGATGGACATGAAAGAAGTCCTTACCACCACCATCTTAATTTATGATCTTGAAGAAAGATGAAAGAAAAAATGAGGAAGAAATGAATAGAAGAAAATGTTCAAGTTCTCAACTTTCCCCCTAAAACTCACACCTAAAGCATCCGAAAAAACCCCCAAAAATATCATCCTTGTTTGTAAATCCAAATTTTGGTTAGTGACTAAATAGAAGTTTTTAAAATTTGGTGGCTAAAGTATATATTTTGTAAAAGTTTAGGGACAAAAATATAATTTTTAAAATTTATATTTTAGCCGTAAATGAATACTTTGTCCTAAAACAAGAATTTTGTGGGAATCAGAATTTTGGTACAGGTTTTTTATTAAAAATTATAAAGCGATAAATTCGGTTATAGAAAGTGGATAATCTATCGAATTGAAATTTCAAAAATTTTTAAGGAGGCTAGATAAAGGTTGAAATATTAGTACCATATTTTAGATCAGAGAAATGTAGCATGGATCAGTGGAATTGAGGTCATTTTTTCATAATCGGCCCAAAAGTGAGAAATTTAGTGACTAAAATGTAATTTTTGAAACTTTCATGGGCAAAGTAGAAACTAAAAGCCAAGTTGGTTCATCTTTGACTATAGAATATGTTATTTAAAAAATATTGCAACGGCTTATGATAATTATCAAGATTCGCTAATGGTAATTTTGGGATTTCTCATTAATTGAATTTTAAATTCAATTAAATTATTTTTAAGCCATGTTAAAGATAATTATTGTAGATTAATCAAGAATTTAATCATCTTCATCCCCTAGGGCCAAAACTCTATAGCTCTCCAATGTAAGATTTCTTTTATTTTTAAAGCTACATGATTGATTGATTAAGCTATTAGATAGAGAATTAATCTACATGAAATTTCTATCATTTGGTATAAAATTACATGGTGAACATGCTTATATGATGCGATTGGTTCCTGATCTTTATAAAGCTTAGACTTTAGCTACCAAACTTTCAAGACTTATGTTTTAGTCACTGACCAAAATTTAGGGTATTACATGTTTAAAAATAGGATAATTATCTTTTGGTCCTTATACTTTGATCCCAAACCAAAAAATCCCTTTTATAATCTTTTAGGCTCAATCTAGCCCAAACTTGGCCTATTACTTCTTACTAGACTATTGAGTTTATCAAAAACCCACTCGGGTCAACCTGAAACTACTAACCATAATTTAGGTGCTACATTATAATTAGATAATTGAAATGTTGGGTCAAGTTTGAGCTTAATTGGTTAGGAATTGAGCTCAAGTGTCCATAAAAAGGATTTTTGAATTGTATTCAAAATAGAAAGGACTAAGGACGTAATTAACTCAAAAAATTTAAAAGTTGAATTTCATTTATTTTGGGTGATGTAATCATGTATATGTGGAGAGAAAGCTAAAAACTTTCATCTCTTTTCCTCTAGGCTTTGTATTCTTCCTCCTTCCATCTTCTTCTGTTCTCTTGTGGAGCAACAAAGGGCCAAACTTTATTGTTCTAGATTCCATGTCTGGGATTTCAATGTTAATTATTGGAATCTACACACCAATAGCTCTCATGCTCTTATTTGGCTATGAAGGCCAATCGGGTGTTTTAGAGGGTTTTAGAATCCTTGACATATCTAATTCAATTTAGCTGGATTTTAGCACTTAAGATTTTTCTTAACTTATTTTCAAGTTCCTAGATGAGTTATAAGAAAATTGGGTCCCCATTTATTGGTATATATGAGATGTTGGAGAAAATTGGGTTAGTGGCATATTGGTTGCTTTGCCACCCCAGATGGAGTGAATAATATATGTTTCTTGTGTCTATGTGAGGAGATATCACTCAAATCCTTCGAATATCACTATAGTAAATAAATTAAAACGAATCACAATTTGATGTATAAAGAATAGCTATGAGAATCTTAGATCAAGAGGTATATATCAAAAATTAGAGCAGTCCAATCATGGAGTAAAATATGTCACTTAGGAGCGGAAGAGTTAGTACGACTTTAATATCCATAACATAGATAGAATTAGGTAAATATCGATAATAGAGTTCTTCCAAGGAGTAGAGAGCTATAACGAATGGAATTCTAAGTTAACGTGTGAGAGTTGACTCAAGATAGCTTTAGATCGATTTATGAGCTTGATTGGACCTAGGGCCACCTAGAAATAGGGGATTTTTAAGAGAGCTTAAAGGTTGGGAGACTAAAACGGTAAATAAAACATTGAAGATTTTAATGACTGATTTGTGATGAATTCTATGATATCTTTGCTTGGTATAAATGAAGGAAATGACTTTTTTATCCACTCTTATCTGATCATTATCATAGCTTTCTTTTCTCTCTCTCATTTCCCTTATGATAAAATCATTCATCTTGACAACTTCAAGAAAAAATATGATCTTACTTAAGGTAATAATCATTACAAGAATTTCATGTGCTTCAAAATGAGTTATTCGCATTAATCATTTTTTAAGACTGAGGTTTATGAGGGCTTAGAATGTTTAGGCTTGAAGGCCAAATAGTGTTTAGGGTTTATTAATGTTACTAACTTTTTCCTTGGTATTTATTTGATCATTATGGATAGTTAGAAATCATTTTTGATTTTTTTATAAGTTAAAGAGAAATGTAAGCATAAATACCTAAAGGCAATGAGAAGTTTGGTGGGAATTAATTCAAAGCCTAGCCTTGAAGCATGTTTTTTTGGCGATATGCATGCATTATTGTGACTTGGATGAGTGATTTATTGTTAAACATAGATGTTTATGTGCTAAATAAACCTATAGAATCCCTTGGATTTAACAAATGGTGTTTGGCTTTAATGATGGCATCTAGAGAGGATTTAGAAGTGATTTAAGCCTTAGAAATTATTTTCTAAGCTTTGATATTGATATTATTCATGTAATATCGACATTGGATGAACAAGTGTATAAATCTAAAGTCGTAACCTGGTGGTCCCCATCCTTAGCCAACGTGCCAGCCATAAGGCATCCCTTGAGATTTTAATAAAAACTTTCAGTAGATTTAGAGTTAATAATTTGAAAAGTATTCCCAAATCTCCAAGGTAAAGGAAGAACTCAAAATCTAGTTTACAACAAGAGTTAATCAGATTCAATAATCAAAAAAAGAGGACATATGTTTGTGACATGGTGGTATGTGGTGATAAATCTTTTTTAAGAGTGTTTTCTCTTTTCTAGTGCATATCGTTTATGGATGTGTCAATTTGGTTTTCACTACTGAAATTTGGTTTGAGACATTACCTTTATATTTTGATCTTTGGGTTGATGTTGATTTTTATCATGGACTTTTTTTTGCACTACTTTTTTGTGTAGGAATGACTTTTTTATTTATAGATTTTATTATTTCATTAATAAAATATGTTAATTTATCAAAAAAGGTAAATGTTATGTATATTTAGTTAAGAGTTATTATTTGATATATAGATTGTATAAAATCTAGAGTAAGAAATATTTGGTTGGGTGACCAAGTTGTTCATCTTTGTTCCCTCATACTCTATTGGGTCATGGGTTCTATATCTACCAAGAGCATTTCCCTTCCTTCCCCCCTAGAGACCCCATTCTCCTTCATCTAGGTCGAATCAAGATTAGATTTAGAATTTGTCAAAAACAAACTTAAAATCTAAAATCATAATTAGAAGTGAGCAAAACTCAATTTAACTGAAAAAAATATTTTCCAAATTTTGATTAATCGAGTTGTTTGATTGAAATTTTATTTTAAAAATTTTGAGTCAACCATAAAATCAAATTTTGTTTTATAACACCCTAATCCAGTCCGACCCGAAGATCCATGGATTAAAATGCTACACGGGACTACCGAAATAGTGACCCAAAACTTTTCCTTAAAAATTACTTATGAAACAACTAATAATAGTTCATCTGTAGAGATTAAGATAAAACATAATAACAATATGAGTTTACAAAGTATTAGGAGCTCCCAAAGTATAGGCAAAATAATAAAATATTATGTACAAATCAAGTTACGACTGAATACATATAAGGGTCCATATTAGTACATGCCCTCTAAGAATGACTCAAGACATACTATGAAGGTCTCTATTGATCTGGTCTACTGCACTTAAATGTCTGTGATGATAACTCCACACAAACGGCCATCTAAGAACCTGCACAGAAACACATTATGAATGCTGAGCTAACAAGCTCAGTGGCTCACTAATAATTGTATTATACTACATGCATTCATTAAATGAACTAGCTAGTGCATAGGTCTGAAACATGCAACTACTGAACTACTAAGTGTTTTGCATCTCGAGCTCACACACCCCTCTGGCATGCTGGTATACCCTCAGGTACACCAGGGTGAGATCCTGAATCTGCATCGGAAATGTACACTTGCTAACGTACTCCGTCGAGTTTTGGGGTATCTGTGCCCCGTTGGCTATTGAAGTGCCTTGACACTAACTTGGATATCCACTGACTGTTGTATTTTACTTAGAGGCTCGGGCGTCCTGACTATTTTCCAAGCGTCAAACAAGGCTAATTTTATGTAATCATAGCTATTTGTTTCTACTATTTTGATATTAATTATTGTTCTCGCTTACAGTCTTATTTGTTGTTATTCTGAGTATATGGGGTTCTTCGAGTTTGATTGATTAATCATTGGATTATTTATCCAAAACTATTCATGGGTACTGATACTAACCCTTTAGTATCGATACTAAACCATCGATATCGATACCCCATGACCGATATAGGATATTTGAGTAAGGTAGTATCGAACTCTAGGCTGAGTATCGATACTCTCATGTTGGGGTATCGATACTTGCCTGAGTATCTATACCAAATTTAGGTTTGATGTTTGAAAAATACCCCAGTATCGATACCCCTATGAAGAGTATCGATACTCCTGCCTTGGTATCGATACTCTATGAATGAGTATCGATATTAACATTTATAATTGACTAATATTTGCCTGAAAGATGAATGATAGATATTGTTCTTACAATATCGATATCTCGCTATAGGTTACCCTATTTTGGCATGAATAATCCTATCTTTCTACCCCCAAAAGCCCCATTGAGCTCCCCAACTGATGTTTAAGTGTTTTATTTGATAATAGGGGTCATAAAGAGGTCATAAACATACTAAAAACACTCAAACGATGCAAACTACCATGAACATGCTTTAAGCTATGCAACCTACCCAAACTCACCTAATAAGTTATATGTGGTAAAGATAAGTTAGAAGTGAGTTACCAGATGATTCTAAACTGATCAACCCATGGTGAGTTTCTCCTGCCCCTTTCTTGAGAGTTTTCTCCAACTTTTCTCATTAGACAAGAATCAAATGTAGAGGCTATTAGCTGAGTTTAATGGTTTAAAAGGTTCTAAGAATACTTCTTTAGCCTATAAATTACTGAAAACATGCTAAAACCTTGAAATTCTTAAACCCCCACAAAACTTGTTTTTGAAAACCATGGTCAAACCTTGTGTTTAAGGGCTTGAATTAAAGCTTGAGAGTAAGGATAATGATTCTTACATTGGAATTCCTAAAGTTTCAATCTTTGCTCTACTTTCTCTAAGAGTGAGGATGAAGCTTGGGAGAAGAAGAAAAAAGAAGAATAATGGTGAAAGAGAGGAATGAGGGTGGCAGACATGATATCACAATCCTAAATGGGTTTTCAGCTTTTGAAATTAAAAATGTTCTAATTACTCCCTTGGTCTCTAATGCTTTGGTCAACTCTTAAAATCCCATTTTTCAACAATTTGGCTCAACATAAGCCCAATTCCATTTAAATTTGGTTCAAAGCTTCCTATAGCTAAGGAATTCATTCAAAGCCATCTTAGGTTAGCCCAAAACTCCAAACCCGGGATCTGAGGCGTTATAACTCTCACATTCTAATTAAAAATTTAATCCTTAAAATACCTGGATAGAAGAGGTAAGTATACTGAAGCTGCATATCTTCTTCGGTTTCCCAAGTCACTTCCTCAACGTCATGGTTTCTCCACAATACCATCATTAAAGGGATTATTTTGTTCCTTAAATATTTCACATCATTAGTTAGAATTTTGACTGGTTCTTCTGTATAGGTCATGTTTGGGCTGACTTCTAATGCTCTAAGGGTATGAGATTAGAAGGATCGAGCGGTATCTCCTAAGAATAGATACATGGAATACATTGTAAATGTGCTCCAACTCTGGTGGTAAGGCTAACTTATAAGCCACTGGTCCGACTCTCTCGAGTACCTCATATGGTCCTATAAAACGTGGAGTCAACTTTCCCTTACAATAAAAAAAGTACCTTTTTCTAAAGGGAAACCTTAAGGAACACCTTGTCTACAACTGTAAACTCAATGTCTTTAGGTTTCAAGTCTGCGTAAGACATCTACCTATCTGAAGCCTCCTTAAGCCAACTCTGAATCAACCAGACTTTCTCCTTTATTTCTCATATCAAGTCTGGGCCTACTATCTTACCCTCACTGAGCACTGTCAAGCAAAGTAGAGTCCTAAACTTACGCTTATACAAGGCTTCATACGAAGCCATCTGAATGCTCGACTAAAAACTGTTGTTGTAGGTAAACTCCACGAAAGGCAAATGGTCCTCCTAACTGCCCTTTATATCTATAATGGTACACCTGAGCATGTCCTCTGGGACCTGGATAACTCGCTCTGACTGTCCATCTTTCTAAGGATGAAAAGTTGTGTTGAAGTGTAGTTTGGTGCTTAGGGACTCATGAAGGGCTTTTTAAAAGCGAGAAGTGAATTGAGGGTCTCTGTCTGATATGATGGAATTGGTTATTCATCATAACTGAGAGGAAGTGGGTTTATTTGGTTAAACGGTCTACTATGACCCAAACTGTGTCATATCTTTTTTGATCATTAGTAACCGATCACAAAGTCTATGGTTACCCTGTACCATTTTCACTGAGGAATCTGAATGGGCTGAAGCAAACCTGACAGAACTTAGTGTTCCACTTTAACATGCTGACACATTAGGCATCTAGCGATAAACTTTGACATTTCCCTTTTTATACCCGACCACCAAAACAACCGACGGAGCTCCTGGTACATCTTGTTACTACATGGGTGTAATGAGAGTGTCATGTAATGTGCTTCATGGAGAACCTTATTATGCAACTAACCATCTTCGGGTACACATAACCGACCCCTGAAGTATAGCATATCTCTTTCACACAACTTGAAACATTGGACCTCGACCTAACGAACCTGCTCAATCTGGGTTCTCAATCGATCATTTGAACTCTACTGCCTCTAGGCTTCACCTACCGATTATGGATCAACCCACAACTCAGCTAACAACCCACCATCACTAGATAACTCAACCGTGTTATAAGGGCTCACAATTCTATTTTTGACTTTATGTTCAAGGCATCTGCTACAACATTGGCCTTTCTTGGGTGGTAGTCTATCACACAGTCGTATTCCTTAAGGAACTCGACCTATCTGTACTGTCAGAGGATCAACTCCTTTTAAGTGAGAAGATACTTAAGGCTCATGTGATCAGTGAAGATGTGACACTTCTTGCCAAAGAGGTAGTATTACCAAATCTTTAAAGTAAACACCACAGCTACTAGCTCAAGGTCTTGGGTGCGGTAATTGTGCTCATGAGGTAAGCTGTCGGGATACATAAGCTACAATTTTACCCTCCTACATCAGAACACACCCAAGCCCATTTAACAAGCATCCCTAAAAACTATAAAATCCTTACCCAACTCTATTGGGTCAACACTAGGGATTGGTCAAAATGACCTTCAACTGTTTGAAACTCTCTTGATGTTTATCATCCCAAACAAAGGGAACTTCTTTCTGAAGTAGTTTGGTTAACAAGGCAGCTATCATGGAGAAGCCCTGAACGAAATGGTGATAATACCCGACTAAACTAAGGAAATTGTGTACCTCGAACACATTCTTAGGTGGCTCACACTCAACTATGGCATGAATTTTCTAGGGATCAACTCTGATGTCATCTGCTGACATGACATGTCCCAAAAATGATACCTCTGATAACCAGAATTCAAATTTTTTGAATTTAGCAAACAACTATCTATGTCTGAGGGTCTGAAGAATGATACAAAGATGTTGATCAAGCTCCTCCTATGATCGAGAGTACACCAGAATATAATATATAAACACCACCAATAACTATCTAAGTATGGCTGGAAGACTCGATTTATTAGGTCCATGAATGTCGTCGGAGTGTTGGTGAGTACAAACAACATTACTAGGAACTCGTAATGATTGTACCTTGTCATGAAAGTTATCTTTGGCACGTCTGTATCCTTGAGTTTCAATTGGTAGTAGCCTGATCGCATATCAATATTTGAGAAGACGCATTCTCTTCTCAATTGGTTGAAGAGGTCGTCTATCATGGGGAGTGGGTAATGGTTCTTGATGGTTAACTTGTTTAGCTGTATATAATCAATGAAAAGCCTCATCGGCCCATTTTTCTTCTTAATGAGTAAGACCGATGCTCCCCAATGAGAGATGGTCGGTCAGATGAAGTCATTCTCTAGCAACTCATGAATCTGAGCCTTTAACTACTTTAGTTCTATCGGTGCCATGCGACAGTGAGAAATGGACACTGTAGTCGAACCTGACATTACCTCAATGACAAACTCTAACTCACGCTCAGGTAATAAATTCGGTAATCATTTTGGAAATATATCGGAAAAAAAACTCTCACTACTCATATATTTTCGAGTGTTGGAATTGAAATTGGGTGTCGACCACATGAGCCAAGAAGATCTCTTATCCACTGTTGATCATCCTCAAGGTTTTCATAGCTGACAATATCCTCAGCTGACTAGGTTTCTCACTGGTCAACACCAATTTGGTTTCGTCAACTACTCTGAGCTTAAGCCGCAAGGCTTTACACCTCAAAATGGAATCGTGCTATGTTAACCAATCCATCCCCAAAATCATATCGAACTCCCTAAAGGGTAATTTCATCAAGTCCACTGGGAAGGTCTGATCCTTAATCTATACTGGGGAAACGTTTGATAATTTTATCCATAAGGACGTCTAGACCTAGGGGCTTGACACTCAAACACCTACTTCTAGGTCCTCTGCTAGGATTTTTATCTCTTAAACTAGGTCAGAGTAGATATGGGAATGTGTGGAAACGAGATCTATCAAAGTTGTAACTGGAATGGAAAAGACTGTGAATGTACATGATATCACATCCACTACGTCACACTCCACCCAGGCTCTCATCGCATACTACTTGGATGCCACTCTCGGCTCTGCACTATATATTGATCTAACTGTCCCCTGACTCTGCTATCCAGACACAGTGCTACCACCCCTAGTTGATCGCTGAGTTACTGCTGATGTTGCACCCTGAGCTCCTAACAGTCTTTGACTAAGTGATTTAAGGAGCCGCAACTGTAGCAGCCCCTCAATCCCTGCAGGTACGTCACTAGGTGTCTCTCCCGCACTAAGTACATATGGGATGGGTGAACCCTCTTGCTGGCTCACTAGCACTACCCACAGAGGCAAAGTTTAATGGTCTCCTCCTAAAATTGAACCTACCTCCTCGGTCTGAACTCTGCCCAGTTCTTCTTGACTATGTTGTTGAGGGTTTTGACGAACCCTGACTGTCTCTGGTCTTCTTGACTAGAGTCTGAGATGGCCTCGCTAGCTCAGGGGTTCTCCTAGTATGTCTCACAATTTCACTGGTCTACCTGGTATTCCTATCCAGAACCCTCTCGGCCGCCTTTGCCTGGTGGGTCAACTAAGCGAAGACCCTGAGAGGATCAGTTGTAAGGTATGTCAAAATGTAGGCCTTCTCTGAACCTAGGGCAGCGGTGTTCCTATGTCAGGATCAACTCCGTAGCATACTTGCTAAGCCTGAGAAACTCCTGCTCATACTCCATCGTTGAGCGATCTCCCTGATTCAAGTATAGAAACTGCTCCATCAAGTCATCGGTGTAATTCTCCTCGATGTACTTCTTTCTAAACTAGTCCAAAACTACTCCCATGTCAGTCTCTCCGGCTCCATAGCCAACTCGATCATCCCTCACCAATCTATGGCGTCACCCCTTGAGTAGGGGGTGACACACTCAAGCTTACCCTCTAAAGTAAGATGCAACTGTCTGAGGGTACGGAGAGTCTCTCTAAGCCACTGATCTACTGATATAGTATCATCATCCCCTAAATCATAGAACTCGATGGTATTATATATGCGGATTCGTACTATTGGAGACTCATGAGAAATGGTCACTTGCTGAGTTGGGGGTACTGGTGGGGGAAGTGGTGCAACTGTAGAACTAGGTAGGGACCTAACTATCTATCTAAGTACGGAGGTAAGGTCCCATAAAAGGGTCGCCTCTTTAACTCTCATATCTACTGAAGCCTCATGCTCATAGGTATTTGGGATGAATCCCTCACTGATGTCTGTTGTGGTAAGGCATGACTCTCGTCTCTACCATCCTAACTATAAGTTGGGTCATCTGCCATAGGTTCTATCAGAAATTAAAAGAAAATGAGGGTCATTATTGTCATTCCAGATATTATACGTTCATATCCCTACAAAATAACTCGTCTTTTGCGCGAAATGTACATGATGGTTGACCAATGTATGGGTTCAATTTCGAGAACCAACTGTACCCCCTCTGGCGAGCTCTAGCAAAGTATTGGAAGGATCTCCAAGCGGGGATTGCTTGGTCTGTAGGTAATGGCATCTCTATTTTGACCTCTCAATGATATTTAGGTACATTCGCTCAGCTCGTTGAGCGAGCATGAGGTGAATGGTGAATTCTTTTTTCCCGGGCTGCTCTATTATGGATTTCACTAATAATCGTGAGAAATGGGATTATGGTAAACTATCTCGGACTATTACTCATGAAGCGGTAATGCACATTCTCAGTATTAATTGTCCTAATAGCTTGGCAAGCGATGATCGAATTATTTGGCGCTGGTATCCTAAGCATAATTTTTCTGTCAGAGGCATTTACATTCATCTCAGTAATGTTGCTTGGGATCCGAAAGATACATTCTCAAAAGCCCTTTGGAAAATTCAAGTCCCTCAACAGTTAATAATATTCTTATGGGTTGCTTATAGGAATCGCCTAATGACCAACTTAGAGAGGTGTCGCCGATCTATAGGGTCTTCCCCTTTTTGCGGGTTCTGTTCTTTAGTTTAAGAATCTTCAATTCACATCCTGCGTGATTGTAAGGAGGCATGGGTTGTATGGTACCGTCTACTCCCGTCTAATCTCCTCCATTCTTTCTTTAACATGTCTTTGCAGGAAAGGTTTCGGGATTGTCTCCTATCAAACGCTACTGTCACAAGCTGGATGCTTCATTGGCCAACTCTTTTCTCATCAATAATCTGGCAGCTCTGGAAGGTGAGGAATGATTACGTCTTCAACAGATCGAAAGTCTCCACTGTTGGCATCTTAAGAAAAAGGATTACATGGGCCAGGTATTATCATGGTAGTCCTGTACCTCCAATATCTCCTGTTGCACTTCAACAACCCGCCAAATGGATGAGACCGAACCCAAGATGGCTTTGCTTGAATGTCGATGCTGTCATCTCTTCAACGGCATGTATAGGCTCAGTTGGTGGCCTTTTTCAGGATCACACGGGTGCTTGGATCTCCGGCTTTCAGAAATCTATTGGGATAGTTTCTACAACACAAGCTGAACTTTCAACGATTCTCATTGGTCTTTAGTGTATCCAAAAGGAAGGCTTTGAAATAGTTCAGATTCAATCTGATTGTGCTGAAGCTATTGACATGGTGAATAATCCGAATGCAAGTCGCAACCCCTTCTCCCTAGTTCGACTCATTGAAGCTATTAGATGTAGCGCTAGGGCTACAGACGTTGTTTAGACCCCTCGAGAATGCAATAAACCAGCAGACTACCTTTCCGAAACTGCTACGCCTCATTCCCTGGAGCTGATTTGCCTATCCCTCCCTCCAGTCGAAGTGATCTCACTGTTGGAACAAGACTCCGTTGCTGCTCCTTTGTTGCAATAGTTTTGTAGCTTCCACTTTTCAATTAAAAAATAATATTAACATTAAGAAATTGAGTTTTCCTCAATTGACCAACATGTTCATCTTTGTTTCTATATATTTACTACTAAAGAGTATTTATTTTCCTTCCTTTAGAATTTCTCTTTTCCCTCAATTCTAAGTAAGATTAGGATTAAATTTAAAATTGATAAAAAATAGTTAATTGCATCACATGTCTTCAAAGTATGACCCTTGTTTTAAATTTGTCCATAAACTTTTAAATGTTCCAATTTCATCCCTAAACTATGACTGTCATTTTAAATTAGTCCTTAAATGTTGAACATTTAAATTTCATCCCTAAACTATGACCTTCATTCTAAATTGGTCCTCAAATTTTTTGAACATTCTAATTTCATCTCAAATTATATGCATATACTAATCGCATCTCTTGTCAATAAAATTGTTAGGGCAAGTTATATATTAAGTGTTTGAAAAAAATTAGGCTTACTATGGTTGAAACTAATTACATATTTGGATGAATTTAGGATTGGAATTGGAATATTCAAAAGTGTGCGGACTAATTTAGAAAGAGACTCATAGTTTAGGGATGAAATTATATTGTTTAAAAGTTTAAGGACTAATTGATAATGAGATTTCATAGTTTGGGAATCAAATTGGAATATCAAAAGTTTAAAGACTAATGTAAAATGAGAATTATAGTTTGGGACATATGATACAATTAACTCCATAAAAAAAATCAATTTTTGCCTAATTGGTTGTGGGTAATCAATTCCTCATAGGTGACTCGGATTCTTACGTTCAAGTAATGTAATATAGATGGTGTACGAATTATAAAGATGACAAAAACAAGGATAAATTATGTCTTTAGTCATCTGTCTATTTTTGTGGTTCCGTTTTGGTCACTCGACTATTTTTTTCAAAAATCATAATCATATTTAATTTTATATTTTGATTCTGTTTTGGTCACATACCGTTAAAACATTAGTGGTGATAATGATTTGTCATCATAAAATAATCTCACATCATCATTAAAAAATTAATGGGTAACCAAAAAATAGCATTAGAAATAATTTTGAAAAAAAAATACCCAAAAAAAAAAAAATAGATAAGTGACTAAATACATAGTTTATCCAAAAACAATTCAACATTATACCTCACTTCTTTCTCTCTCTTTTTTTCATTTTACTTTCCCCACTTTTCGAGGTTAAAAAGATTTTTTCCCCCTTTTCAAAATGGGTTTCATAGGGTTTCTACTTTAGACATTATACCTCAAACAATTGGACTTTGATACCTTACGAATCCTTTTATGACTAGGCTAACATCTTGTGGGCTAAGAAAATAAAGGCCCCAAGGATCTCCAACAAGACCTTACTTCCTTTGCCTTCCACTTTTGGTGCCAATGTAAAATTTAATGAGATGGAATTTGAAAATTTTATGATTACATTATTGATTTTAAGTTATTAAAAATAAATCTTAAATTAAATTTATTTTAGTACAACAATTAAAAGATATTTTTGAATACTTAGATCTAAAAAGGCAAAAACCGAAAAAATTTAAGATTTAGGTATAATTAAGTTTAGGACGTGTTTTTCATAGCTTAAAATGAACAAGACTATAAGATTCTCAAAAGTAGGTCCATAAATTTAGATATCGAATTTTTTTCAGTATTCAAATATAATCTTTTAAACATATATTTATTGTATGATTTGAGAAAAAATTAATACACATATTATTATCGTATGACTCATGCTTGTGCTTGTATAAATTTATGTCGCACTTTTTTAAGGATAAAATCCATATAAATTTCATATTTTTAATCTTTTTCTCTCTTCTATTTTAATTGTTCTGTTATAAGTTTTTTTAACTCATATAACCAAGCAAACGAAGATATAATATACAAGACATTTCTAAAAGTGTATCTTTAGTTTTATATGACACAAAAAAAATATCAATTTAATAAATAATATGAAAATTATTGAGTGATATTTAAACATTGGAACCTTTTGGTTTAAGGTAATGGGAATAGAACATGCGCACTGACATGGAAGAAGCAGACGGTTTGATCACTGTAAGAAATCAATACATGTATAAGTTTGCACCGTATTGTTGGTCATAATGATGTTCAAATGGATGACAGAAAATAAGAGACAAGGGACAAAGCATGTACTGAAATAGAAGAGTCAAAAGGAATATAAATGTAATTATGAGTTTGATAAAAAGCTGGTGGATGTTGGACCATAAAACCTGCAACACAAAGAAAACAATAGATTAATTGAGGATCATCGATTTATATAACACTCCATTATATAACTATAACAGTCCCATCCAAAATCATTATTATATGATCATAGTATTCATAATAAACATCACAATATTTATTATGTCCGTAATTACGATAACGTATATAATAATCTAAAACATTACTACATTCATAATTTAAATCCTTGTTGAGTGTGACCTCTTCTTTAAGCATGCACAGCTAATAATACACCGACAATACTTACAACCTCGGCCTCAACCTCAACCTCAACCTCAACCTCAACCTCAACCCTACCTTCGTATTGTCCGGTTATCCCACTTTCTCTGCATCTTTTTGCATTAATTCCCAAGTGCATTACACGTTTTTCTTTTTCTTTTTCCTTTTCCTTTTCTAAAAGTGCATGCTTTGATGCCGGTGTGGCTCTTTTTCAAGTTCAAATGCTTCTTTGGACTGACCAACTTTTTCAGCTTTTATTTTCTCTTCATTTTTTGCGTTCGCGTTACATCATCCATCTTTCTATAATTTTATTTCAGATTTGGGTGAATTCTTGTTTTATCACAGTGTGCTTTATGACCTAACGGCCCAAAAGAAAATCGAATGCGTCAACAAAACTCCCATCAATTATTTCACTCATTTAATGTTTGATTTAACTCCAATCTTTTCCATCACTTCAAAATCAAATGAGGACAAGATATTTTCATCTCACAACCAAATGGTTGGATCCTGTAGTTAATAATAATACTTCCTCCCATAAAAATTGTTTTTTTAACGTTTAAAAAATCTATATTTTTAAACTTTGAAATTGATTATTTTAAATAATTAAATTTTATAAAATTTATATTTAAAAACTACTTAATTGAAGGTTTTTAAAATATATTTTTACATATTTTTATCATTATAAATTTTAAATAATAATTAGTCAAATTTTACAAATTGACTAATAAAATCAATAATGGACAATTTTTATGGGAAGAGTGAGTGCCATTATTATTGTGTATGAATATCATTTCATTGAGTGAATGCTATAGATTTATTTATTACGATCGTCTGATTTCTCAAGAAAAAGGAAATAAAGGTTGCATTAATTTAAGTTGTTGATTGATATGTCCTTAGATTAGTTTGTACTACCTTCCCGATTTTAAGATTTCGTATTAATTAATTTAGATCAATCTACATCACATATTTAATTTTGATGAGATTTTATTTAAGTGAATCAAATTTTTTACCACTTAAATCTTAAACTCTAAATCTAAACCCTAAACCAACCCCTCTTAGCCTTGAACCAACCCCTCTTAGTCTTGAACCAACCCCTCTTAGTAAATGTGTTACATTTTTAATATTGATTAATAGCACAATTCATTCATCAAGTTCTTTTAGAAAAATGAATTTGGTAAGTGGTTTTAGTAGAAAAAAATTATTTTCTTTAGAGATTTTTAATTCAAACAATTATGCTTTTAGGATAAGAGACGAGTTTACGTTATCAATAAATTAAAAAGATTCTGAATAAATATTAGCTTATAATTAAAATTTTCTCTTAAAAATATAATAAATTTCAACAAAATTTAAAATATTAATCTAAAAATGACCCATCACTCAAAATGACATCTTCAATTTTAGGGACTGGAAATAATACTATAATGTAAAATCCTGATGCATGAAGAAAAAGACCATGAAAACTAGAAGCTAAATGCACATATATACATCATGTTTGGTACAACTTTTGAAATATACGGTCCAATTAAAATTAAATTTTGAGTGGACATTTTACCTTTATTATTTTCCTAGAGTGATTTTTTGACATAAAGATGGTAAGCTATATGTACAATAATTGAAAAAGGGGCACATGCACCACAAACTCCTTTTCTAGACAAAGTACTGTGTCGTTGAAAACATTGTCCACGAATCTTTTCATGTCGGATTAATCAGACATCGTAACTAACTTCTCAGCTATGCTCTTTTATATATATATATATTGTGAGGTAATTTAATTGAAGGTTAAAAACAGTAATATAAGGCATAAGAAAAAATTATGATAAGAATTATAATATTTTAAGTTGGATGTAATTTAAAATGTTACGATTTTTCTGACATTATCGGTTGAATTTAAATTATTACAAAGAAGTTAACATGTAATATTATTGATTGTTAAAAAAATATTATAATTTTTATCAATTTTTTATTTTACCTATAATTTTATTTTTTAACTTTATATTAGATTGCCATATTTCAATTGTGAATATCAGTTTTCACATCCTTCTGGTAGATTGGGACTTGTCTGATGAATCTCAATGTCTTAATCGGTTGGAAAATGAAAAAACTCACGTCAAACAGACTGCCTAAAAAATATCCTTCAAACTAAGTTACCAGATTTTTCTTTGAGTTGCAAATCAACTTAAATAACATTATCCCTTTACCTTTCCAGAAGTTTTAGTTTATCTGATACAATAATGAAAGAATAATAATTTTATAGGGTGAATTGAATAAATTAAGTTAATAAAATATTGTAGACATCCATTTTCTTAAAAGATAGAACTAGTAAGAGTTTATCTCCTAAGAGTATTCTTCCACCACCATATCTTTTAAAGCAACAACTACACCAACAAACGTGCAACAATAGAGCAAGGAGTCTAGTTGCATTAGGATTCTAAAAATAGTTAGTTTTTTTCACTATAAATACATGTAATCCTCTCCATTTGTAAGACACGATTTACATACAAAATATAGAGGAAAGCACGGAAAATACAAAGGCAAAATTATTGTAAACGATTCGAAAGGGAAATAAAAGGTAGCATCTTTTTTACTTTTGATTCGGTCTCTTACCTTATTACTCATTTTATTTATTTTGTTATTTTTCTTTTCTTTTTTTCATATAATATTTTTTACATTTTATGCATTTTCTTTTTACTTTAATATATTTTTATTTTTTTAGATATATATATTATTTTTTTATTATCAGTTTTATTAATTTATATATATATATTTACTATTTTTATTTTTTATTTATATATATATATATATATTTTTACTTTTTATTATTATTTATTTATTTGTTTTATTTATATATTTTTTTCTTTTTCTTTATTTTTTTATATTTATTTTACTTACTATTTTATCTTTTCTTTCTTTATCTTAGCTTTTATTTAATTTTTTTATTCATTTTAATTTTATTTATTTATTTATTTCTTACCTTTTTATCTAACTGGGTTTTTTGACTTTCTTAAGGCCACACCTTTAAAACTATCTAAGGTAAGTAATTGTGATCGTATTTTTACCTTTTAATTTTAAATTACAATTTTTTAATTTAAGACAACCGACAAATTAATTGGTACCGAAAGGGCGGTTTAAGGATGCTAATCCTTCCTTGACCGTAACCGACTCCCAAACCCGACACATT
Source organism: Hibiscus syriacus (assembly GCF_006381635.1). Taxonomy (NCBI): domain Eukaryota; kingdom Viridiplantae; phylum Streptophyta; class Magnoliopsida; order Malvales; family Malvaceae; genus Hibiscus; species Hibiscus syriacus. The sequence goes on along the minus strand of NW_024061877.1, from coordinate 93,528 downwards.
TCTGGTAAAAACGCAGATCATGTAAGATGGTGTCCGACCCACCTAAATTTGTTTTAAAGTGGTCGGTGGCGACTCCCAACCCAATTATTTCAAGTCGAAGCCTAATTCGGGGCCCAAATCGAAAGACGGTTACGACAGCTTGGCGACAGGTAAGCGAGTCAGGCTAAGGTAATTTTCAGTTGTCTTTTTAACTAAAATGGTAAGTTTGAATTTTAAGGTAACTTTTTTATCTTTATTACTTACTTTTGATTACATTTTTCAAATAAATAGTTGTACTGACGTTTTTTAATGATTTCAGATTTTTCAAAAGTGTTCATCTCAGACTCTATACCCGAGCTCCGAACCCTTTTAAGTGGGGGTGAAAGCGACACCTTCGTGGGAATTTATTCTCCGTATGGGCCTAGCAAGTAACCTTCGGGATTCATATACCTTATGTCTTCGTGTGAATTTATTCTCCGTATGGACATAAGGGAATGTATCCTCTCGAGTTTAACTTAGTCCACACAAGCCTGTGATGGGTTTAGGACTAAGGGTCTAGCAAGCCCAAGGGGGAACCAGCAAGGAGAACTCAGGTACTTTTCTATAGAACCAAAATCGGGAGACCATGGAGAATTAGAGCCCACCCCAAAACCTCATTGCAAACCCTAGACTGCTTTGTTTCATGCTTTATTTTCTATTCAAAGCATGTGAACTAGACAAATATACGGTTAGGATTTGTTTAAAATTAGCATGCGGGAAAGAGATCATGTTCGGGTAGGAATTAAAGCATGTGGGGTAGATATCATGTGGGGTAGGATTTTTCATTTTTATTATTATTTTGATTTACCTGACTAACTCTTTTTATTTTTTGTTCTCATCATTCACATCATTTAAAAGAAGTGTTGATCCACTAAAAAAGTGTTTGTTAAACATGAATAATCTGTATTAATGGACAAAGGGTTGTAATACAAGAGATGAAGAACGCAGGGGTCCGACTATGGTCAGAAAAGACTCAGAAAGAAAAGTAGGACAATCTGCAAGGCAACTATGTGTCATATTCGATCAAGAAGACGTGGTGCCCACAATCAAATACATCAAAAGTTAACTTTTCAAAAATGGGTTGACAAAGGTAGTAGGGGAAAGACGAGAAAAAGATTACTAACCTCAAGAATCCATTCAAAGACAACAAGAACAAGATGGCAAGTCATTGTCGACAAAATCAAGAAACAAGCAAATGAACTTCGGATAATCCCTTTGATGGAGGATTTCAATGGATTTTCTGATTCAGCAAAGGATGAAAGCCAAAGATGCAGTCATTCGATACTTTTGAGAACCAGTACAAAAAACAACTCAACATTTTCACGGTTCATCCAGAGAGGTCGGAGCGGTTCAACAGGTTATTCAACCGGCGAAAGACGAAGACAAATGACTAGTCAACATGTTCTGGGTCTAAAGGATTTAGACCGAATGTACCTTTAAATATGTTTATTTTCTCTTAAAAGATAAAATACTTTTGTCCCAATAAAGATTATTTATAATAACATACATGTTTTTGGATCAATGCCTCTAACATTTCATGCATTTTTGCATTTTGCATATACATTTCATTTTTAAACATTTTCATAAACATGAAATTTCTTCATGGAAGATTCGATGAAGTGGTCTTAACCACATAAAACCACATAGAAGCAAGATTTTAACAATTAAAGAAAAAACTGAAATCAGTACAGTGGGAGCTTGATCAATTGATTGTAGGACTAAGCCTGCCAGGATGATCTGAGAAAAGAGTCCCCATCTCCTAAGGGCTACGATGTTGAAGCTGTTTACGGTTACCACATAGGAATCCCCAAATATTCCTCTAAGAACTGTAAGGCACTGAAGCGCAAGATCCAAAACCTGATGGCTTCAGGGGCATGGACAGCCGAAGAAGGGGACATTGCATATATCATTTGCACTTAGAGGATTGTTTTGTTTGAACACGTCTTTGATCTTTCATGTTTGCTTAATCTTTTAAACAATTGAATTTATGCTACTTTCTAAGGAGGAGCAGTTGAACAAATTTTAATCTTTAGTTCTTCGAATATTAAATGAATTAAAGATTCTTTTAATTCTTCAAGAATTATAGATTTTTGACATATGGCAAGATTAGACCTTTCTTATCCTGTCTCAAACCTCAAAAATAAAATACCTTGATTCTTTACCCAAAATAACTCATGGTCATTACCAAAAAGACCAAATTTTGACATTACCTCCCTTTGAAACTTTTGAACATTGTCTTTATCTTTTGATACACCCATACCTTTCTTCGAGTCAAATAAAGTCACGCCATTGTCTTTTTAGACTCAAAATTGACATTTTTATGCCATTAAAACCCAAGGCATTGAGTTTTTTCATGAGCCTTCTTCTAAGGCACAACTTGGGGCATCTCGTAGGGAGTATGAACATTGAGACATGTTGGGGGCAAGAAGCAGAAATAAGAATTCACTCGAAATAATTCTACCATGCATTAATTACACTGTTTTCATGTGAATAAAAATAATCCTGAAAATCTATCCCCTTGGGATACCTCTTCTATGAAAGCTTCCATATATGAAATGATGAACGACTTTCTTTCTTTTCCCCTTCACAACAGGAGAAAATATATATCCCTTGTGTCCCCTTTTGAGCCTATAGTGTTTTTTCTTCTGATTCAACCCTAACCAAGGATCACCCCTCCACATTGGGGGGTAAGGTAGAGAAAATCTGCTCGCATGAGTGAAGACATTGATTCAGATGAGGTATCGAAAGGTGAACCAAATGCCAAGTGCAAAGATTCAATCAGAACAAAAAGAAAAAAGAGAAAAAATCAAAGAGAAAATAAAAAAAACAAAGGAAAATTGAAGAAAAAAGAAGACAAGATGCATATGCAAAGATTCTCTCGATTCAAACGACGCATCGAGATTCAAACTATGAGATTGATCAAGCACAATCATTTTCAAATCACTGAATCACTTCACTCGATGATCATAGAGTATCAAATGAGATTGACCAAGCACAATCATTTCCGAATCACTGAATCACTCCACTAGAAGATTATAGAGCATCAAGAGAGAGACAAATATGAGCATATTCAAATTGAGCAAGATATGATCGAAGACATCAGAATGAATTGATCCTTGGTTTAATAACCCTTAAACACTTGTTTGGGCCTTTTATCCCTTTCTTTCATAACCATTAACCATGACCTACGTTACGTGCCTTAAAAGTCCATTCTAATCATACATGGATTTCTAAACAAAAGAGACTATCTTCAGATTTCATCCCGCCCATCAGGATTAATCTTTATTTGCAAAAAATAGTGTAATTAATATATGATAGAGAAAAATAAAAAAGGGGGTTCAAGACGTAAATTACTGAATGACGTCTTGAAACCAAAGTAGGATTCGAGTTGAAAACCTAAAAAGGCGACTCGAATACAAAAATTGGGCAACTGAGGCGATAGCACAAATTCCTTGATAAGGCATCGCACAATCCGAGCGTGACTATGAAAGTTGGGAATCAGAGAACACTTCCTATAGAGGAGCATACAAGATACCCCATCAAACCTTTGAGCATCAAATAAACAAAAATGTCAAACCTTTGACCAAACACAATAACCTGAGACATTTTTATCCTTTCCTTACTTAACGATTTCCCAAAAATAGATTTGATCTTGGCACGTGTCAAACGGCTATAATTTATTGAAGGATTAACAATGTAATTAATTCTTTGATATCCAATGAACTCTAGTTTTATGATTTGTCTCAATTGTAAAACCGTGAAAGGGGTAATATTTTTTGGTTAAACATTTTTCGAAACTCTTTTTTTTTATATTTTTAGAACTTTGAAAATAAAAAAGAAAGAAAAACATTTTTTTTTCAAAACAAGACAATCTCTCTAGAGTGGATCTTGGTAAATGACATGTGGCTCTCAAACACAAAACTCATGCTTAGAATCAATGTTGAAGCAAGAAATCAGGAACAATGAGGGCATCTTTGAAGATTCAACATCAAATGTTGGGGCATTTTTTTTATTTAACATCAAATGTTGGGGAATTTTTTGAGATTCAACATCAAATATTAGGGCATCTTTGGAAATTCAACCTTTTGAAGGCATTTCCTCCATATGCAGGAACAAGCACACAAAGCACGAGACTCCATCCAGGGGATAAAACAGAACTAATTCATGTTACATGCATCTTAGACATACTTAAGAGTATCACATTTATCATTTTTTGTATACATAAGTGTTTGCATCTTATAGAGTCAAGTTTCAACTTCAAGATGAAGTATGCTCGGTTTCAAAAGCACATGGTGGTTGCTCTACCTCACAATGAAGGGGCGACTGTCTGACAACAAAACAACTTTCCAGTTTCAGTTAGAGTCAATTTCAACTTCACGGCGAAGGATATTGAACTCAAAGCGACACAATTCGCTCGAGAGTATATTTCAACTTCACGACGAAAGATATCTAGCTCGAAGCTAAACTTCACAATAAAGGGGTCATCCACGGTTTCGACTTAACGGCGAAGGGAATCGTGTCTACCCGCAACATACAATACTTGGATTTTAACTTCACAACGAATGATATCCAAGTCAAGGCTCAACTTCACGACGAAAGGGCTACCTACGATTTCAACTCCACGACGGAGGATATCGTGCCACTCGAGACAACACAAGTTCAACTCCACAACGAAGGGACGACTGGTTGTCAACAAACAATTTCCCAATTTCAGAGCCAATTTCAACTTCACATCAAAGGATATTGGACTAAAGACAACACAAGTTCAACTTCACAACGAAGGAACGGCTGGTTGTCAACAAACAATTTCCCAATTTCGGAGCCAATTTCAACTTCATAGCGAAGGATATTGGACTCGAGACAGCACAAGCTCAACTTCACAGCAAAGGGGCGGCTGGCTGTCAACAAACAATTTCTTAGTTCCAGAGCCAATTTTAACTTCACGGCAGAGGATATTGGACTCGGATCAAAACAACTTAATTGGATTTCAACTTCACGACGAAGGATATCCAATTCCAAGGCTCAACTTCACAACGAAGGGATCATCAATGGTTTCAACTTCACGACGAAGGGAATCGTGCTCACCATTGTCTCTCTTGAGACAGTTTCCAAGTTTCCCTAGAAACAAAATATTTAAATATGTTTTAATTGAAACAAATTTCGTCTCCCTTGAGACATTTTCTTTTGGAACTAAGTTTTGTCTCTCTTGAGATAGTTTCTCTTGAAACATAAACATTGAAAACATTTCGCTTGAGATGAATTTTGTCTCTCTTGAGATAGGTTCCCTTGAAACGAAATTTTGTCTCCCTTGAGACAATTTCTCTTGAAACATAAACATTGAAAACATTTCCCTTGAAATGAATTTTGTCACTCATGAGATAGTTTCCCTTGAAACAAATTTTGTCTCCCTTGAGACAGTTTCTCTTGAAGCATAAACTTTGAAAACAGTTTCCTTTAAAACAAAATCTTTGAATATGTTTTACGTTAAACAAATTTCGTCTCCCTTGAGACAGTTTCTTTTAGAAGTTTTTGTCTCTCTTGAGACAAATTTTGTCTCTCTTGAGACAGTTTCCCTTGAAACTTCAATCTTTTAATACAGTTTCTCTTGAAACACAAAAAACCTTTGAAATTGTTTCTCTTGAAACACCAAACCCTCAAGTTTGATTACACTCAACTTCGAGGGCACATCATTTACAGCATAACTCAAGGCTAGAAGGGTTATCTGTCACCAAAAGACCTTCGAGTTCGACTATGCTCAACTCTAAGGCACATCATTTACAGTATACCTCAAGGCAAGAAGGGTTATCTGTCAATAACATTGTCGAGTTCGATTCCATTCAGCTCGATGACACCTCAATCACACTATTGTTCGGCTGCAATAGAGGTTTTTCAAGTCGAAAAGAAGGTCTGGGTTAGCCTTTCCTTAGTAGCAAGAAGCCTTTTTTCCGTCAGCATAACTTAAGTCGAGAAAAGCTATCTGTCAGCGAAGACTTTTCGAGTTTGGTTTCATTCAGGTCGAGGGCATATCAACCACATTGTGGAGTCAAGAGATTACTTTCCAGTCGAATTTTTAGCCAATGTCTTTCAACCGAGAAGAAGACCAAAGTGTACTACAACGAGAAGCCACATTCTGATTCAAATCATTTCAAGATGGACTAGACTTCGCGACGGATGAGGCATCCGCAATTCAATTCGACAAGGAGTTATTCTTCAACTCCACTAAACGAAAATTTGTGTGTTTTTATCTTTGTCCTATTTTTCATTCCACGAAAAAGGATAAAGAGCGGCAGCTGTAGACACCCATTTTCTTAAAAGATAGAACTAGCAAGAGTTTCTCTCCTATGAGGACTCTTCCACCACCATATCTTTTAAAGCAACAACTACACCAACAAACGTGCAACAACTGATCAAGGAGTCTAGTTGCATTAGGATTCTATTATTAATAGGATTCTAAAAATAGTTAGTTTTTTTCACTATAAATACATGTAATCCTCCCCATTTGTAAGACATGAGTTACATACAAAATACAGAGGAAAGCACAGAAAATACAAAAGCAAAGCTATTGTAAACGATTCGAAAAGGAAATAAAATGTAGCATCTTTTTTACTTTTTATTCGGTCTTTTATATTTACGTTTTAATTATTATTATTTTATTTATTTAACTTTATTTATACGCACATTTCCCTTATTAGTCATTTTATTTATTTTGTTATTTTTTTCCTTTTTTTTTCATGTAATATTTTTTACATTTTATGCATTTTCTTTTTTTACTTTAGTATATATTTTTATTTTTTTAGATTATATATATATATTATTTTTTTATTATCAATTTTATTAATTTATATATATATACTATTTTTTATTTTTTTTTATTTTATATATATATATATATATATATTTATTTATTTTTTTATTATTTTTTATTTGTTTTATTTATATTTTTTTCTTTATTTTTTTATATTTATTTTACTTACTATTTTATCTTTGTTTTCTTTATCTTATCTTTTATTTAATTTTTTTTCTTCATTTTAATTTAATTTATTTATTTATTTCTTACCTTTTTATCTAACATGGTTTTTTAACTTTCTTAAGGCCACACATTTACAACTATCTAAGATAAGTAATTGTGATCGTATTTTTACCTTTTAATTTTAAATTATAATTTTCTTAATTTAAGACAACCGAAAAATTAATTGGTACTGAAAGGGCGGTTCAAAGGTACTAATCCTTTCTTGACCGTAATCGACTCCCGAACCCGACACATTTCTGGTAAAAACGCAGATCATATAAGATGGAACAATGTCGCCTCTCCCTGTTTCCCTCCCCTTTTCTCCCTTCTCCCCCTCCCCTCCCCTGCCATAGCCGACTGCCATAGCCAAAGACTGACTGCTACGGCCGACAAACGACATACCACCACATCCTATCAAACTGACAATTACCACAATCGATTTAAGAGATTTTTGTGGATTTGAAATTCAAACGAAAATTTTCAATTACACCGCTTTTGGGTGTTCAATTGGTTGCGAAAGTATGGTGCTTTTGGTCATGGGTGGTTGGCCGGTCACACACCATTGGGTGTCTGGTCGATTGACGAAATTGGTGGCTACGTGCGATGACAAAGGGATTAAAATTAAAGTTTTAAAAGTGTTTGGGTTTTTTAAGATTTGAAAAAATAGATTTTTTAAAGTAAAAAATTATATTTTTATTTTAAATATTAAATTACCAAAATACGACACATGTCACTTAACGGTAAAATTTAACGGCGGTTGACGTCCGGGAACCTAAAAGTGTAACGAAGAAAACGTTAGGTACTTAATTTTAGCGAAAAATTCTTTAAGCACTAAAATATTTTTCAAGACATAGTTTTGACACTTATTTTTTTATTAAGCCTAATTTAATCGATAACTATAACTATTAAGTGGGGAACATCCTTGCAACCTATATCTAATTTCAATAAAAAAATCAATCCGAATATAAATTTCAATTAAAAAAAACTTTTGGATTTCCTTAAATTAATCGATTGACATTAAGGCCCCGTTTAGTTTGGCTTTCTAAATGTACCATTAGTTAAAAAAGCCCATTTTGACAATAAAATCAATGTCAAACAAGTAAAAATTAAAAAAAAATACGATAGAAATTGTGGTTTCAAACCAACAACAAAAGCTAGGATTTGTAGTTTTTTTCATTTTTAACTTTACGTTTGGAATCAAATTATAATTTTACTCTTACTAATATCTGAGCACCACTCAATCATGTATTTACATTTTATTTTAATAATTTAATATTAACATCCTTAAAAACTAATTTATTACTTAATAATTTATTTTAATTACTTAAAAATAAATAAAATTCATGGTTTATATAATAAAATATTACTAGTGAGGTATTATAAAATATATTTTTATTTTAATTATATTTTTATTTATAATTATATTTTTTTATTTTGTACTTTTATATTTTTATCATAGTTGTAATTGATATATTTCATATATAATAATAATTTCAACTGAATTTATTTATAATAATTATTATTTCATAATAATTTTAGATCCACATGTTAAAAAGTATTAATAATATATTTATTTTTTCTTAATAAAATATTTCATATATAAAAATATTATTAATGAGTTATCTTAAAAAAAAATTTATTATAGTTGAAGTTGATATATTTTATACATCATAGTATTAATAAGTGTAAATATAATTTAAATTCTATATTTTTAATTTACAACAAGTTAACGAATCAAGAATCGATATCCACCTCCAAGGATCAATGACTTGTTTGATCAGCCTAGGGGAGCTAAAGTATTCTCTAAGATAGACTTGAGGTTAGGATACTACCAGTTAAAGGTCAAGGAGAGTGATGTAACCAATATGGTGTTTAGGACTATATATGGCCACTATGAATTCCTAGTGATGCCATTTGGACTTAACAATACACCCGTAGCTTTTATGGACCTAATGAATCGAGTTTTCTACCCTTACTTAGATCAATTTTTCATTTTGTTCATCGACGACATCCTAGTTTACTCTCAGTCATAGGAAGACCACGACCGCCACCTCTGAATTGTACTCCAAATGCTTAAGGAGCACAAATTGTATGCAAAGTTTACAAATGTGAGTTATGGTTGTCCGAGGTATATTTCATAGGCTATGTAGTAGCCACAGAGGGTATTCAAATAGATCTGCAAAAGATTCAAGTTGTGCTAGTGTGGGAGCTACCATAGAACGTATTCGAAGTACTTTGTTTCCTTGGACTTGCTGGGTACTACCACCGTTTTGTCAAGGGGTTCTCCATGATTACCGTTGCTATGACCAAACTCCTTAAAAAAGATAAGCCGTTTGTTTGGAATGAAAAAAAAATCAGTAGATCTTTGACAATTTGAAGAAAATTTGTTTTAACTCAAACATCGGTTCTGACATAACCCGAGCCCGATAAGGACTACATCGTGCTTAGCGATGCTTCGTTGAGCGGGTTAGGACGTGTCCTCATACAAGACAGAAATGTAGTAGAATATGCTTCATGAAAACTAAAACCTCTCAAGCGCAACTATCCCACCCATGACCTGGAGTTAGTCATCGTAGTCTTTGCCTTGAAAAATTGGAGGCATTACCTTTTCGGGGAGGGGGGAATGCTACATTTTCACTGTTCATAAGAGCCTTAGGTACCTGCTTGCCCATAAAGAGTTGAACCTAAGACAACTCTATATGGTGGAAATGTTAAAGGACTATGGATGTATTATATACTATCACACGAGGAAAACTAATGTGGTGGCTGATGCTTTGAGTCATAAGCCGATATCCGACCTTTGAGCACTGCTAGCTAGAATGAGTTTGACCTCGGATGGGGGTCTAGAGGCAGAAATTCGAACTGAGTTGGAGTTAGTTAAGGAAGTAGAGGAGGTTGTAAGGGATAAATAAGCGCTTGATGGCTAGAGCAGAGCTATTTTGTCGAGGTGAGTTACTGGAATTTGAGCTAAAGGATGGGAGCATATTGTATTTTCAAAACCGACTATATGTGACAGCTAATGAGGAGTTGAGGGCAAGGGTGCTTGGAGAAGCCCATTGTAGTCCATTTTTCGTGTACCTTGGAAGCAACATAATGTACCGAGAACTTCAACAACTGTATTGGTAGCTAGGTATGAAGAGAGAGGCAAGCGAATTCGTATCCAAGTGTTTATCTTGCCTACAAGTTAAGGAGAAACATCATGTTCCCTCTAGTTTGCTGCAGCCTATTCAAATACTGTAATAGAAGTGTGACAAGGTGACCATGGACTTCATTACAAGTTTACTAAGAACGTGCCACAAGCATGATGTTGTTTGGGTATTGGTGGATCGATTAACCGTATCGGCTCACTTCCTACTAGTACGAATGGATTTTACCTTAGAAAGGTTAGCGCAACTCTATATCAAAGAGATTGTAAGTCTTCAACGGGTACCCACGTCAATCATTTCGGATAGAGATATGTGGTTTAATTTGAGATTCTAGAGGGCGTTACATGAAGCCTTGGGTACTCAATTACATTTTAGCACTGTCTTCCACCCACAGACAGATAGACAGCCAGTGAGGGTGATTCAGACTCTTGAGGATATGTTGTGTTTATGTGTTATTGACTTCGTGGGTAATTGGGGGACCATATTTCATTGTCCAGTTTGTATACAACAACATCTACCAAACTAGTATTCAAATGACATCTTAAGAGGCATTGTATGGGTAGAAGTGTAGAAATCATTTGTGTTAGATGGAACTTAGCGAGAGGAAACAAATTGGTCCAAAGTTGATTCGAGAAGTAGAGAAAAAGGTACGCTTTATTCAAGGTCTATTGAAAGAAACTTTTGATAGACAGGGATCTTATGTTAATCTAAAGCGAAAGGATGTAGAGTCCATTGTAGGCGACAACATGTTTCTTAAGGTATCACATTAGAGGATAGATCTCTAATTTGGGGGGAAAAAAGGAAAATTAACTCCTCTCTTCATTGGACCTTATGAGATCCTCGATATGGTTGGTCTTGTAGCATACCTTTTAGCTTTATCGCCTGAGATGAAACACATCCATAATATGTTCCATGTGTCCATATTGTGAAGATATCGCTTGGACACATCTTAAGTTATTCCACTAGAGTAGATTAAAGTAAGTCAAAATAGGTCCTATATTGAGGAGCCAATGAGAATTTTGGCCTGAGAGGTTAAGGAACTACGGAACAAGAAGATTCAGCTAGTTAAAGTCCAATGGATGAATCATGGCATTGAGAAAGTGACTTGGGAAACTGAAGAAGTTATGAAATTGCAGTACCCACACTTATTCGAATAGGCAAATTTTGAGGAAGAAATTATTTTTAGGATAGAAGAGTTGTAACACCCTGAAAACCAGGTTAGTAGTTTTGTGTATAACGATGGGCTTGGAGTGCTTAGGTGAGTCAAATTTAAACTATTAGGTTAGGGGTGATATGATTTGGGCTTAGGGAGAAGCCCATAAGTTGGTAAAAAATGGATTTTTAAATGGGAGCTAAAAGAGGAAGGACTAGGTTAGTAATTAACCCCTAGAGTTTTGAAAGGCTGAATTTTCACTTAATGTTGGTGATGTCAACGGGGAGGGGTAAAGATGAAAACTCTCTATCTCATTTTCCTCACCATTTTTCCTCTTCTTCCTCTCATTTTTCTTCATTATTTTCCTCTTTTGAACTTCAAAGATGAAAACATGGTTGTCTTACAAAGCTAGTCCGGGTTTAGAAAGGTAATATCCTCCCCCTAGAGTTTCATTTCTAACCTAAAATCTTAAGGTTTGGCCGTGGTGACCTAATCCATTTATAAGTGTTTAGAATCATATTTCTAATCACTTAGAGTCTTTAAATAAGTTAGTAATCATCTTATTTGCTTATGGTTAATGAGAGAGTTGGTAGAAAGCTTAAAGGCCAAGAACAAGGAAAAGTTAGTGCTTGGGTGATCTTGGGATCCCTTTTCATCAGTTGGTGCTGAGGTAACAAATAAATACATCCCCTTTTACCACATATGGGTCTTTAGACTATGTTTGCTTGCTTATTGTGTTCATGGGTGCAAATATGGGACCTTGTGGATTTTGAGGAAAATGTGTTATTTTGAAGTTTATATTATGTTGGACTAGTTTATAATGATGCTATGAACTCTCATAAAACGTAATAAACGTTTAACAGCCCTAGAGAGGATTGTGAGGGGTTTGTGAGAACCATGTTCGTTCCTAAAAAAACATTTTTGGGCTGGGGTATCAGTACTGGATGAACAGTCCCCGATACTGCTCCTCGTATAGCATTAAAGAATTAGTATTAGGCTAGTAGTATCGATACTCATTTACTGGGTATCAATACTTCAGGGTGAGTATCGATATTGGTGAGGGAAGCATCGATACTATGGGCACTTAGCAAATTCAAATAGGTATATTTGGTATCGGTACTCATGGAAGTATCAATACTATGAATTATTTTGAAACATCGAAGTCATTTTTGGTTTCGATACCCGGAGCAATATTGATACCCCAAGCAAGAGTATCATTAATCTCGGCAAAAGTATCAGTATTAAGCAATTTTTCAAAACATCAAAGATGATTTTGGTATCGATATTCAGGGTAGTATCGATACCACAAGGCTAGTATCAATACTGCCAGGCCGAATATCGAGACCATCGTCCTGGTTTGAGTAGAAAACTCAACTAGTTTCAAGAGATTGAACAGGGGTTAAGAAGGCATCGAGAACATTAATTATAATTGTTAAAATGAGAACGATTATTAATGTTGCATAAGACCAGCTTTTGTTTGCCACTCAGGAAACAAAAAGGGCACCTGAATTACTTGAGCGTAAACATGTTTGAATTATGATTGAAAATAAAGATATATGAATTATCTACATCAATGATAAGACACTTTAGTATCAATACTAAGGCACTTTAGTATTAGTGTTGAGGCACTTTCGTGATAAGATTTCAAGGCAATAATACATGCTCATATGTTGTGTTTGTGTTCGATACTTTGCTATGATTTATTCTTTGTACATTCCGTTGCAACATGACATATCTTGTTTGCATTCATAACTAATAGATGCATGTAGTATAGTAGAGTTGTTTATGTGGCATTGAGCTCGTAGCTCAATGTTCGAAATTATTTATGTTCGAAGGTTAGTAGGTGTTAGTGCAGGAGCTTGTAGCCAGATTGTGAGATCCTAGATATCAGTAGGCTTTAGAGTACGTCTTGGTTATTTTAGTGAGCATGTATTTCATTGACCCTTTGTATAAATTGAGTCGTAACTCTTGATGACTTATTTGTATTTAATATTTATCTTTGGAGCTCTCTGTTTTGTAAAATTAATTACTTTTCTATTTTATCAATCGATTTGACGCTTTAATTTATGAATTTGAAATGTTTTTAAAGAAAATTTTTGGGTTAACCACTTAGTGGTTTCGTGTAATGTCTAAACCCGTCGGACTTCGGTCGGATTGTATTTGGGTGTTACAATGTGCTGCTGCTTTGGTTATCGCACGTGGTAATATGTCATGTGCTTCTGCAATTACTAATCCTATTGCTCAAGATGGTCTTTTTAGAAATGGTGATAGTTATGAGCAGCTTATTACCAGCAGTACTAGTATGGACTCGACTAAAAGTTTTGGCTCTTCTAATATTATACCAGTGATCAATACTACAATTGGCACTGATAAAAATCAACTTCCTTCCTATAACGTACATCCTATGGTAACTAGAAGCAAGGTTGGAGTATTCAAACCTTAAGCTTTCTCTGTACATACGGTGTTTGATGTAAAGAACATGTCCCGATTCAACAAGCATTGGTTTCCCATGCTTGGAAAACAACTTTTATGGAGGAATATGGTGCACTAGATCATAATGTCTCGTGGTGATTTCACTGTCTTTAGACATGAAGAAGTTAGGGTTTAACTTGTTTCAGATTAAGAATAATGCCGATAGCTCCGTTGCTTGTTATAAAACGTAGCTTGTGGCGAAAGGTTTTTCTTAAGTTCCCGGCCAGGATTTTCATGATACATTTAGTCTAATCATTAAGCCACCTACAGTGAAGGTTGTCTTGTCATTAGTTGTAATGCATGGGTGGAAGCTTTGGTAAGTTGATGTTAATATCATTTTCCTTAATGGGGAGTTACATGAGGATGTGTTCATGGAACAACCTCCCCACGGAATTGGTTTGTCTAGTTATATGCATTTCTTGATTAACTTGGTTTCCAAAAACCACAAGCTGATGCTTCTTTATTTATTTGTCTGATGGGTGGTTCTTCAATCTATACTCTCGTGTATATTGACGATATCATCATCATGGGTCATGATGATGTCGAAGTTGAACACATTGTTTCGTGCCTAAGACAAGAATTATCTGTAAAAGACTTGGAGGAGTTGAATTACTTCCTGGGTCTTGAAATTCTACGTAATACTCACACTATTTTTAATACTCATACCCGTATATGTCTCAAAATATGAGTTAAAGATGTTACATTAACATTTTGAGCATTCTTTTTCCATAAACCTTTAAAATTTTGTTTCATTTAAAAATTTCAATTTATCTATTTCAATCAAATTAACTAATAGCGTAATAACATAAAATAATATTTTATAAACTCATTTGAATTCGATTTTTGACCGCAACTAAGTAGTTCAATTTTGTTTCTCACATATATAAAACTGCCAAAATACTTATGATTTAAAAAATCATTTAATTATCTTTTTTAAATTATATCTACTACCAACCATTTAAGTTAGTTTATCGGATCAATTCAAACCATTTATAATATACATGTCACTAATGAGTAAAAGATGTCTTACTGATACTGTAGGCTGGCTTAATTTCCCAATAAGAGATGCTCTCAGTACTCCTTACTTCACATTTGTTTCTTTATTCGAACCTACACATGAAAATCATCACATGTTAAGCAAAACATAGTGAGGTAGTAATATAACTAAGGTGAGATAAAACATAAACATCATAAAATATTAGAAAACATAAATCTATAATTTAAATAAAAATATTGAAACTTTCAAACCGGTTTGTTCAAGCCATTTTCCTCTTTGAAAACCTAAAAATCATCATCTCATGATTTCATAAAAAAATCATGTAAGTTAACATCAAATATAACAACATTTCACATTCTTTTCATTTGTACATATTTCAGAACTTTCATTTCATTTTCATATTCTTTTCTTTCAGATATTTGTCATAACTTTC
Source organism: Hibiscus syriacus (assembly GCF_006381635.1). NCBI lineage: Eukaryota > Viridiplantae > Streptophyta > Magnoliopsida > Malvales > Malvaceae > Hibiscus > Hibiscus syriacus. The sequence continues at coordinate 78,300 of NW_024061877.1, read as the reverse complement.
ACATTTACTTTCATATTTGTTTTCATATTCACTTTCATAGCCCAATGTATATGTAAGAGAATGCAAGGTACCTGAGTCATACATAATGTGACCACTAGGCACTTCATGTGTCAATCGTCATCATAAGATGCACTCCAAGTGCAAATCATATCATATGCACCAACAATGGCAATCATAATGTACACAAATGTACCATAGCTTAACTTAACTTGAATTTTACTCAACTTTTTGACATGCCAAGTATATCTACGACTCTCAATTCAACATACAATGGGCTTCCATATCATATTATCTTCATATAGTAATCAACATTTTCGTATCATAATCAATTTCAACTTATCATCATAAAAATCATATCTTGGGCAATTCATACCCGAAATCATCCATAATTAAAAATATAGATATTATGTAAAATACATTGGGAAATTCATACTCTAAAATAATTTCAAATAACAGTTTTGAAATCGTTAAAGAAATATTTCATCACTTAAATTATAGATCATTCTTTTATAATATAATAAAAAATTCATTAAAATATTTTTTAGAAAATATCATATAAAAACGTATTGGGTAATCTTATACCCAAAAATCATTCATAAATCTTTATATAAGCATTATGGAAATAATTCATATTTATAATTAATTCATACTTTAAAATAATAATAGGATGTTGACTTTTCGCAAGTCTTCCTAAATCAGAATAAATAATTAACTAAATTGTACTCATCTTTGCCTCACTACGGAAACTTTAATATGATACTCTTTTACTCATGAATTTTGCCTTTGCTTTTGAGCCACTGGAATTACAGGATTTGTCATAATTTGTACGACATCACATACATAATACCATTTTAAATTGTATGGTAATATTCTACTAACATAATCTAATTCCGATAAAAAAAATTCTTTAAATCATAATCGTTACTAAATCGATATCAAACTAAATCATATTTCCATCATAACTTCAAACTTCCCAAAATACTCATTTGATTCCATAAATATTTATTTCATCATCAACCCTTTAACTTTTAGCAACTTTGCATTCAAGTTACTAATTATGAATTCTTCTTAGAATACATATCAACCTTTCCATTTAATTCATAATGATGCTTCATCATTATGACCATTTCACATAAATTACTAAAATTTCCATCACCTTAATAATATACTCAATTCAATACTTTAACATTAAAAAACTTGCAATTTCATCATCTATTTCCTTATACTTTTCTAAACTTGAAATTCGATCCCAAATCTAAAATTTAATCTTAAAAATCAGCATACTAATATAAATTTCCAGCATTGAAATTTCATACTAAAATAATACTATCACATTTGAAAATTCACAATTAAGTCCCAACTTTTGAGACTATTCGAATTCTATCACCAAATTTATACAAATTTGCACTTTAATCCCAAATCACTTATTTAACTTAAATTCCAGTATTCTATAATTAAAATTCAACATTGAGTACTCCAATTTACACATTTATGCATCAATGTCCCTTAATTCTCAAAACGTACAAATTAGCCCTTTTCTATCTCAAAGTTCCAAATTGATCCAAATCAATCTCTAAATCACATAGAACACATTTAATATGAATTCTAGACCATAGGAAAATTTTCAACATTTTTCCCATATTTTTTTCATGGCCGAAAATCATAAAGTAGCTAGGTTAAACTTTTCATTCAAAATTTAAGCATGAATTCAAGCTCATATGATTTAATTCATGCTATTCTAATCTTCATAACATCAAATTCAATCAAAATTCAACAAATCTCCATAAACCCTAGCTATGGATAAAAATTATTCATGCACTTTTAGATGATTTTAATCACCTCTCATGCTTAGAAATTAATCTACAACCTTAATAACATAAAAATATTCCATCAAATCTTCAAAACAAACATGTTCTTCAACCACCCAATTCATGAATCTCAACATCTAAGCATGATTTCCATGTAATTTTTATACCAAATGATTTAGAATTTCAAGGGGATTAATTCTATATCCAATAACTTAACCCAAAAATCAGTCGAATAAGCTTAAAAATCAATTTGAAAATCTTACCCCTTTAGACATGGAGGTTCAAGGCAGCATTGAAGAACAAAGGCTGATATTTTTCATGATTTCTCCACAATTTTATATAATATACTTGTCTTCTTATAAATTAAATGAATTTAAAATTCATTTAATAAGAAATTTCAACTTTTTTTCCTTTAAAATCCTTGATAATTTCAACCATGCCACTAAAATATCTTCTAATTTAATATTCAAAGTCAAAGATTAACAAATAAAAGTTCACTTTCCACCTTTTTTCCCTTTGAATTTTCAAAAATTACAAATTTGTCAATAAAATTCATAATTTCGACTAAATAGGAAATATTAACTTCAATTCCACTTATCCATATTAAATTTCACTATTCTAAAATATGGAAATAATATTTCCAACCTTTATCTAACATCCTTTAATTTTTCGTGAAACTCAATTTCGATTCGATTATCCGATTTCCTACTGAACTTTACTGCTTAATAACTTTTAATACAAATCCCGAATCAAAATTCTTGTTCCCACAAAAATTCTTATTTCGAGACAAAGTATTCATTTACTAGCCAAAATATATGACTTTTAAAAATTACATTTTTTGTCCCTACACTTTTCAAACTTTATACTTTGGCCACTAAACTTTCGAAACTTATAGTTTGGTTACAATTCAAAATTTTGAGGTATTACACTCTTTTATTATGTCATACGAAGTTCATTCATGAGTTATTAGAGAAAACTAGCATGCATGGAACACATATTGTTCCTACGCCGATAGTGGTGGCTCTGAAACTCAACAAAGTTGGAGGGTGACCTTTGAAGAATGTTCAGTTGTATAGGAATGTTGTTGGAGCACTTCTATATCTAAATCATACTTGACCAGTTATTGTGTTCAATGTCAATAAAGTGGCTCAGTATATGCATGCTCCTTGTGAACAACTTGGGTGGCGGTGAAGCAAATCTTACGTTACTTATGTGGAACACTTGATCTTGGCTTAGTTTTTTAGAAGGATGGCACATGAATGCAACTAGAAGCCTTTGCTGATGCAGACTGAGAAAGTAATGTCGATGATTGACGTTCGATATCCAGTTTTTTGTGTTTTTCTTAGAGGCAACTTAGTTTCCTGGGTTTCCAAACGTCAACGCTTAGTTTCTCGATCAAATACTGAGGTTGAATATCATGGGCTAGCTGATGTTGTGGAAGATTTTGTTTGACTTCGAGCGTTGCTCACGAATATTGGTATGTCATGCTCTAACACTCCTACTGTTTAGAACGACAACACAAGTGCGATGAGAATGAGTGCTAACCCTATCTTGTACTCTCGTTCGAAACAAATTGTGTTAGATCTTCATTTTATTTGGGGAGGTTGCCGCCGGAGATGTTCATATCAACTATGTTCCTGCTCGTTGTTAATAAGTCGATGGTCTCACCAAACCTTTGTCTCGTTCGTATTTCTCTATGTTTCGCCACAACTGCCATATCTCTGGTGACGCTCTTGATAGTATGGAAAGTAGGGAGAATGTTAGTAAATAATTTGTGACGAGGTTCTAGCAATTTTGTTATGAGATGAGCTGTCAAAGTTTGAATAACTGCATGGCTAGCTAGCAGAATAAATCCTTCTAGTAGATCTTTGTATAGCTTTATAAATTTGGCTTTTATGAATGAAAAATAGAGTATTTCCATTGTTTACCAACTACAACAAAAATCTAATAGTGGGCCTGAAACTGGACTATATTGGTCAATTCGTTATTCTCTTGTTTTCTACTGTTTAGATTGGTCGTCCTTCCACCGGAGTTATTCTACGTCAACCCGTTCGTTAAGTTTTTATCGGCAGAGTATTAAAATGAAACAAAAAATTAAACATTAGATATGATTTTTAAAAAAAATAAAAGTTTAAGTACTAAAACGAGTCAAAACTGATAGATTAAGTACTAAACTAATAGTTTACCGAAGTTTTATCGTTATAGCTATGAGTATCAAAACTTATATAGCTTTGAGACTTACCAGAAAGTTTCTAAACCCTGGAACTTATTGATTGGAAGTTTCAAAATTTTTGTCCAACTTTCAAAATTTTGCTCCCAAGATTTATAAAATAAGTAGTTTTATTCTTTGAAAGTATTTAAATTAAGTAGATGAGTTAAAATATTCGAAACTTACTTTCGACACAATTTTTAAAAAATATATATTTTAAGAGTCTTTTGAAATTTCTTTATATACAATAAGTATTTGTAATTTTTACAAAATCAATATTTATTAATTTAATGTTATATCAAAGTTATTTATAATTTTTATTTATATTATGCTTTACTCAATAGTAGGCTCCAATTATTATCCATCAAGAAAAATGTAAAGTTAATTTATAAGTAAAATTGAAAATTGTAATTTAATTATTAACCTATAGTTTCGAATCAATTTAAGTTAACCAGAATTTTAAAAAAAATTGTTATCTCATCGGTTGTGATTTATTGTTTAGCTTGAGCCTATTAGAGAGGACACACTGACTTGTCTGTTCCCTAACACAAAAGGTCCATCTAATGGCCGTATAATCAAAGCTTAGGGCTGATGCTTCGACAAAAAGAAAAGTGATTTCGGACCGTGTGCAGCAGCAATTGATATAAAATTATATATATATATATATATATATAAAGAAATAATTAGAAAGCAAAAAAAAAAAGGAGGGCAATAGAAATATACATTTATTTACATTTTTTATTCATTTGTTTTATTATTCTCATTTATATGAACAAATCAAAGTTATAGAAAAAAAGATTGTGAAATTGTATCCATAAATATATTAATACTTTTATTAGTTTTAATATTTATTTTGTTTCTCTTAATAATATTTTATTCAATGTTCAAATCTTATTTTTCTCTCTTAATAATGTAATGTTTCTTATCTCCCTAGCAATACTTTTTAATAAATTATAAACCCTAATTTTTCCAACTATTTCACAGTGCAATTTTTATTAGTAAATGATATAACTTTTCATAAGAAAATATCAAAAGATAATAATAAATACAAGAGTTGTTAAAACTAAGAGGAATTAACATAATTTCTATATATATATAAGCAATAGATGGATAAAAGGAAATCACATAAGTATAATGCGATATGATGAGAGTCATGTAGGGATGGAAAACCAAATGCCCCTATAAATAGTAATAATAATAATTCATGATTAAAGACACAAACATGTCTTTTTTGTCATTTGGTCATTGAATTGTATTAAAAAAAGAACAGAAAAATCAACGAATGGACAGCAAAATAATAATGAATTAACCCGACTTTATACTCCAAATTATTGTGTCCCTCACACCCCCGACTGGTCTTAGTTACATGTGTAAAAAAAAGTGTGCTCTTAATGATTTTAAAACATCTAGGTTCCATCATATCTTACTCTTCACTCTGAATTTTATTCCTTTTCAAATAAATAATTAGCATTTATTTTCCTAAGTAACAAATATAATTACAAAAATAAATATAATTAATATATATTCAGGACTTATAATTAGAATTACACATTATAAAGTATAGTGAGATTGAAACCTAGATTTATACATAATCAAAAGTAAATATAGTTGTACAACCATGTTAAAAACCGAATTCAAATACATCATAACTTAAATAAAAAAATATAGGCATGAAATTGTCGGAACTATCCTTAAGCTTAAAGCGATAGTGCGAAGCGGTTCGAGTTAAAAATATTTTAAAAGTTCAAGTTTGGAAAAACAAATTGGTTTGGAGTTGCATCGACCTTTGGGTTAATTAGGACAAAATCAAAATAAGTTTAGGAAAATCATTTTAAAAGACAAAAATTATCTGGGTTTAACCAAAAACTCATTTTGAAAAGGATTTGGGAGTCGATTATGCGTGAGGAAGGATAAGCATACACACAACATCCAAAATCGGCACCCAAACAATTAACTTGTTATCTTTGCAATGAAAAAAATATTACAAATATGACATCAATTTAATTAAAGATCCTCTTTTACTTATAGAGATTTTTTTAATCAATAATTCTAAAAACAAAATGATGATTTTTCATCATTTTCAATCAAAGAGAAAGAGCCTCCCAACGTGAATTGAAACAATTATTTCTCTCACCAAATTTCATATTTTTCTTTTAAAGAACTCCATATTTAAAAAAAAATCATTTTATTAAGACAAGGGCTATTAGAAGAAAAGACAATATTCTACTATTTCCAATCAAAGAGAGAGATCCTCCCAACGAACATTGAGACGATCATCTCTCTTACCAACCGAAACAAAAAGAATATCTCTTTTATTCTAAAGAATTTCAAAATAAGCATTTACTCAAAAATGAGAAAAAGAGAAATTTAACAAATTTATTTTAATTACTAATCCATTTAGAAAAGATAAAGAATGTTTAATTATTTAAAAATGTCTAGCCAAAGCCTTTAATATCTCTTAAATGATTTTTCGTCGCTAAGTTTAAATAAAAAAAATTCTATTTCTTTTCTTTATCTTGGTTAATTTTAAGCACAATTATTATTATTATGGTTCCAATAGATAGAGTATCAAATTATTTCAAAATATTGAGATAAGATATCTAATTCTATTAAAACCACTCTTCTCTTAGTATTTTAAAATAATAAAATACTATCTTTAAATTAAGTATATGGTTGATTAGAATAATACTTTATGAGGTTATCTTGCGAATCAAATAAACCATGTGACTAAACCTATCTGCAGACAACCATATTGAAAAAGTACCTAATCAAATAAACCATGTGACTAAACCTATATGCAGACAACCATATTGAAAAAGTACCTAATCAAATAAACCATGTGACTAAACCTATATGCAAACAACCATATTGTATGTATATTTATATAGTGGATATAATTTACTCAAAAAGAAAGAGAGTAGTATATATATGTGTGATTTATTTCGTATGTTGAATGAATATTAAAAGATTATAATTAATGTAATTATTTTTTTAATAAATAATTCGTGAAAACCCTAGGGGTTAGGGCAACAATAGTATATAAGGAATATGATGGCCTAACAGTCGTTTTATCCCTTTACTTAAATTTCTCAAAATAATTTTTGAGAAAAGAAAATTTTCTCTCAATCGGGTGAACTTAGATCGAGACATTTTTGTGGAGGCTAAGGATTCGAATTGTTCGTGACTATTCTACCGATTTTGCTGTTATTCAAGGTGTTGGGACCGTCGGCGCACCCGATGGCGCAACGGAAACAAAACTTGACGATCTCACCAGCGATCCAAGTACGTAAAACCGAAATCGGGAGGAAATGATTCGAATACTTACAATGGGTTCCTTGAAAATAGCAAAAACAGCAGCGGGAAGTGGTGATCACGAACGGTTCGAATCGTAAGCCTCCATGAAAACACGTCTCGGCCTCTACTTAGTTCACCCAATTGAGAGCAAAATTTTCTTTTCCCAAAATCGGTTTTGAGAAAAATGGTTGAAGTAAAAACGACTGCTAGACCTTACCCCCTTTAAATATATGAATTACCCTAACATCTTAGGGTTTTTAAAGTTATTTCAAATTAATAAATAAAATATTATTTAATTAATTCAAATTAAATATACATTAATGACTTATAATCTGAATTACAATCTTTAATGTTTATTTAAAAACTATTTAATTATTCCAAATTATATATCAATTAAAAGAGTTGTAATCTAAATTACATTCTTTTAATGCTTACTTACTATATTCAGGATAATTAAAATCATATGTATATCAAATATATGTATCTTAACTCTAGATATATTTTAGTAACATACAACAAATTGTACATCTTTGCTCATTTCAATCCTAGGGTGTGATCCTGTAGGTTCTTGTAACGTTAGTAGTAATTATTAGAACAATTCTAATATTACATACAGTGAGTGACATCTAGCAATATATCATTGTCACCTAAGTTACAAGAAATTAAGATTCGACATATCATCTTCGTGATTAACTATTTTATGTATTACATCCTTTTGTCCTTTATATCTAGAATAGGCACAAGTCTTAGAATAGTCACACTTGTATAGTCCATCTATTGTTTCTTGATATCTAGAGTAGACTATAATTAACGAATAATTTGTGATATCCCATATCAACTTATTCGAGCATGGCCATGCATTTCTAGTCTCATGTGATATATTTCCTATTATGTAGTCAGGACAAATCCTATCTTAACCATATACACCCCACTACATATATCGAGATATATTCAATAACAGTCTTCATAGTGCAACCAGTTACGGAGCATGTTTAACTGTATCAAAACATACAACAATATATATTGGGATGACATTGATCTCAAGTCTGAGGATCATACATATAGTCATCACCATGAGCAATGTTATGACTGTTACATAATAATCCAAGACATATGCTCATGATGGGTCAATCCAATATATTGTTCTCTAAGAATATAATCATGTATCAATTCTGACATCTCTATGTCAATGAAAACTCATTGTCATCAATCAATAACATGTTAGTCTTAAGCGTATTATTATTGTCTATGCCCATAATAATACTTGACTATGGATCTTTTAATAATGTTATTATATGGACTTTATTATCTCTCAGTTTATGTTAAACACATACATATAACTGAAAATAATATTGGCAACGCCTTTATTCAAAAAATCGGTAAATAAATGTATTATTACAATCATCATATGATTGGTCTTTGGGCATACTCTAACACAAGGAACTCAAGTTAACTCATGCATCTCTTCCTCCCGGATTCGAGTTTTCGTACTTGGATCATTGGTGAGATTTTTGGATAATTTTTCTATTGCACCATGGAGTGTACCGATGATCTCAACAGTGGTTTCAAAGCCACTTGTACGATGTGGATTCTGTTTAAATACTTTATTGTTGCGTTTGTATAAGATGCATGGTTTGAGTTTACTGTTTTCGACGAGTATGCAATCTTTGTGTGACATAAGAAATTGATTCCTGGTGCGATTAATATATTAATCCGATTAAATAAGTTTTTTTACAATCGGTGGTTAAATGTTAATCATGTCTTTGTTGATGTAAGATTTGATATATGTATATTAATTGTTAATGTGACGAACGTGGGGTTGTGATAGAATATCACTTCCGACAGAGGAACAATGGTTATTCCAGCATGAAAACTCTTCAGGTTTCAAAAATCCCAAAAACACGATTTGTTTTATAAATGTTATCAAATCGTGAGGTTTTTCCATAGAAAAATGAGTATTGTTTTTCAAAAAGGCCCTTGATCCCTTCGTTGGCAACAAAGGTTGTAGGCCTATATCGATAATTATCAATAAATTAGTAATGACATATGTATAATATGTTTGATATGCACGGTATTTAACATGAATAGTTATATCCCTTTATTTGTAATGGTTTTAAATTTTAGGCATAATGCAACAAAATAACCCTAACGTTTGACAATAATGTCATTTTGGCATGTATCCTTTTTTTGGAACATATTCATCTCCAGCATTTCATTTGGGTCAAATGACCACCTCGTTAGATGAAAATCGTTAGTCAACTAATGGTCAACGCATGAAGATGGTGTTGCAAGCTTACATGACATCACATGCTGACGTGGTAGTGCCACATATACAAAACAAAAATATTTTTTAAAAACTAATTTTTATGTCACTTTTTATTTAATAATTATCAACCAATGAGATGATAGAATAGTAAAATGCTTCAAGTGGGTGTCGAACTCAGTTTAATGGGCTAAAAACCCAACACATTACCATCAAGCTAAATATTATTTTACCCTTATTCCCATATGTAATGGGGTAAGTGGGAGGTAGGATAGTAGGCTGCCCCCAACGCCAAGTTGAGAGCAGCTTCCATGGGAGACCTCCAAATTATGAATTGCCCACCGTGGGACTCGATCCCACAACCTCAAGGTTAAGAACCTTGTGCTCTACCAACTGATCTGGATCTCAAATCTTATTCGTTTCAACAAAAATTAATATTTATCATACATATTACTTCTCTTACATATTTTATCCAGCTTCTTCTTCATCACTTCTTCCCTGTAATTTTCAACACAATCCTCTTATTTCCCTCCATCTTCTTATGTCTCTCCTTCTAAACTAACGAAGAGTAGAAGAAAAATAGTTTACCTAAATTATCAAAGATGATGTGGCATTCTTCACTACCCAAATTATTTATCTCGAAGAATTCCTACTTGAAATAACCGATTGAAGAAGGGTAAGAGTTTTTGCAAGGCACTGAAGGCTAAGGGGAATATATTTTAATGGTGGAATCTAGCTTAGATTTTACGAGCGAGACATGGATTTTTTTCATAGAGCTACACTTTATTTATTCTCCAAGGTTTCAACAACTCGATAACTTTTTTGAGTGATGATAAGTTGTTAGCGAAACAATCAGAGTTAATCCTGTCTGAAAGCAACATCTGCAAGAAAGCAAAAGAACAACTATTTTTTTAGACACCAGAAAAGAAAAAGGATTTCATTTTGAAGATCATACATGAGACAAATATGGAAGAGAATAGAATAATGGGTGAAATTAAAAGATAGAAGGCTAAGGAAACCATCAACAGAGCTTTGAAGAAGAAGAAAAATGAAGTTTTTAAGTTAGAGAGAGATAGAGGAGTTTTAACGTTGTTTTATAGGGGAGAGTGGGGAAACCCAACTACTTCTATTAAAAATGGAAATGGCAGCCACCAACTCAATTGTTTTCTTCTACATACTTTTTTTTTAAGAAGTGATAAAGAAGATGTTTGATGAAATGTGTGAGTAAATCATTGTCTATTATAAATATTAATTCTTGTAAAATAATATAATATTTGAGATTTAGCTTGGTGGTAAGGTGTTGGGGTTTTTATCCCAGTAACCTGGGTTTGATGCTCACTTAATGCATTTTAAAAATCATAGTTAACCTAATGAGATGATGACACATGGCATCATCTCATTGGTTGATAATTATTAAATAAAAATATATAAAAAAAATTATTTTTAAATATTTTTATTTTTATGCTGACGTGGCATTTACCACATCATCACCTTTATACATGTGGCACTGCCATGTCAACATGTGATGTCATGTAAGCTTGTCACATCATTTTCATTCATTGATCATTAGTTGATTAACGATTTTCATCTAATGAGGGGGTTATTTGACCCAACATAAAACGTTGAGGATGAATATGTTTCAAAAAAAAGGATACAAACCAAAGTGACATTACTATCAAATGTTAGGGGAATTTTATTACAATATATCTAGATTTTAAATATGGCATGCGTGTTGTTCTTTTCTATACTTCTATTGTATTTCTCTTCTCATCTTGCTACCTCATATGTAAAACATGTTTATAAAGTTATAATCATGTGAAGATTCAAATGAGCAGAAGAATGAACCGACTAAAGCGAGAAGATGCTTGAGAAACAGTCTTTATCTTTAAGATTTATGGTTCTCCCATTGGCTTGGGATGAGCCACCTTGTATGTATTTGGGCTATAACCATTGCATCTTATTTACTACTTTATATCTATCATGTATATGATGCGATGAATGATATGTTAGTATGCTAATAAATTCATGAGATTAATAAGGGCCTAATATTAAAATAAACATTGATGAGATAATTATAAAAATCCCTTTACATAATCTAAGTTGATTTAACCATCCAATATTTACCTGCATTAAGACTTCGATTGATATTATGTGGGTTTTTCCAAAGCAATGTCACATGAGTCTATCTTGGTTAAATATGAAGAATAAGTCAGTGATATTCACTGGTTGAAATATTGGTAATAACTTAGCTAGGTTATTTTAATGGGATTAGAAACCTAGCAGTTAATTATTTGGATAAATCATAAGATGATTTGACCAAAATTTGTTCACCAAATTGAGAAAATATATGAGATGTAATTAGTAAGGTGTTACTTACCTAAATAACCATTCTCCTAAAAGAAAATCCAAAGTTGATTTACGAAAAGGGTGAAATATGGATCCTCACTAACTAGAAGACTTTCAAGAATTTTTTCCCGAAATTTTGAATAAAATAGTGGGAATAATTTATTAATAAAGATCTATCTATAAATTTTAAATTCAGTAAATTTACTTACTATATATATTTCCATTGTTGTAGATTTAATGGAAAACAACACACTATCATTGTAATCGATCCTTGAGAATGATAAGTTGAATGGCTTAAACTTTCTTGACCGGTTCCATAACTTGAGAATTGTTCTCAAATAGGAAATGAATGAATATGTCATTGATGAGCCCGCTCCTAGTGAACCGATAACTACTACTGCCAATGCTGAAAAACACAAGTATAAGAAACACTTGGACGACGAGTTAGACGTAGGATGTCTAATGTTGCCACCATGACTCCTAATCTTCAGAAGCAACATGAAGATATGGTTACATATGAGATAATTCAAAACCTCAAGGAATTATATGAGGGCAAGCACTTCAAGAGAGGTATGAGACCTCTAATGCAAAATGAACGAGGGATCTCCAGTAGGAGCTCAAGTCATCATGATTATAGGTTATATCCAAACACTGGGGAATCTAGGATTTCACTCAAGGATGAATTGACTATTGATGTCATCGTACAATCGTTGATTGATAGCTTCAATAAATTTGTCCTTAATTTCAATAGGAATGAAATTAACAAGACTTTGTCACAGTTAACTGGCATGTTATGAACTAATGACAGTAACATGAAAAAGGTTGGACCTAAGCCCATTCTGATGGTCCGCAAGGACAAAGGAAAGCGAAAGAATAAGACAACGAAAAAGCTTAAGGGTAATGGCAAGGAAAATCCCAAAGGAAATGTTATATTAAAACTCAATGACGGAGTAAGCAAAGAAGGAAAATGTTTCTATTGTCACTGTTTTTCGCCTGGGTGGGAAAAAAACTAGTACGGCTTGGGTTTTTCTTTGAAAATATTTTGAAGTGTGAGGAGTCACACCAACCATTTAAGGTGAGATTGAAACACCATAAAATTGGGTAATTTAAATAAAACATTTTTATTTTATAAAAATATCAAGTTTGGGGTCTATAAAAACTAGAAATCAAGTTCGAAATCCGGTTACACGTAGGGAAGGATTAACACCCCCATAATGCCCAAAAATTGGTACCTAGTTGATTACCCTATATTTAAAGAATTGGAAATCTTGAGTTCAAATTTTATTTTATCAAAAATTCACTATGGATACACAGTTGAAATGGATGTTCATTTATTTAAGCCAACAGTGTGCGCCCCTAGCATGAATACGAGAGATCAACTATTATGCTCAATAATCGGACATTGCCTTAATTTTAAGAAATTATGATGCATCTTGAAAAGGATGTCGACCTACTTCGGGAATCACCAGTAGTCACATCCTAAGCATACTTGCGAGAGATATACCATTGACTCCCTAATAAGTGAAAATTACGTTAGGTTTCTTTTAAATGTAATCAAACAATCGATTTAAAAGCCTAATTTTAATATATGAGTATTTAAGGGATTTCCTACCTAAATTTTTCAAATTATGTAATTAAAGAATCTTGAGGACTAAACCTAAAATGAGTCTCTAATATTAACTCTAGCTAATTTTATCAACCAATTATTGAATCAAATGAGAAATCGAGCATTTTCTTACGAAAACTCAAATCGAATCATCCCCTAAGTAAAGGAATAAGATGAATTATTATCCTAATCAATTATGTTAATTAAAAATTGTAATTAAAAGTTTAAGGACTAAAATTTAAGAACTCTAAAGTCTAGGGACTAAACTATAAAAAACTAAATTCTAAGGACCTAAATGTAAAATTTTAACGTTTAGGGCCTATATGTAAAAATAGAAACTCTAGGGACCTAAGTATGAAAAATATAATCATATAGGGCAAAAATTGAAAATGCAACTAGTCAAGGGACTAAACTAAAAAGCATAACAACTCATGGATAAAATTACAATTAAAATAAATCAATTTGAAATTAGGGACTAAATTGTAAATTTATAGGATATTTAGGGGTTAATTAACAATTAATTAATTAAATAAAACATATGACTAAATTGAAATAAATATAAAAATTCAACGTGAAATTAAATAATTAAAACAGGGACCTTAATGCAAAAATGCAGGTAATGTAGAGGGACTTGAAAGAAATTAAACCAAAAATTAGTATTAGAAAATAAAAGTGGAAAATAGCTGAATAAGGAAAAAAATTAGAATAATAAAATGAAATAATAAATAAAAAAAGGTAACCAAAATGAACACGGGGGAAACCAAGGGAGTTGCGTTCGTAATTAGCCCCCCGGTTCCCAAAACATAGGGCATCGAATGAGGGGTCAAAACGACAACGTTTAGCTAGGTACCAAAATTGCACTGCTTTGTAACGCCTATAAATTGGATGATTTGTTGTTTTTTTTTCATTTTGCACATAACTCTCTCTCCTCACTCTCGTTTTTCTGCATTCTCTCTAGCTGGGATTGCCTGGTGGTTGCGCGCAACCTGCCGGCCACCGCTCCTTTACCGGTGGCCGTTGGCCACCAAAATTTCAAGGGAGCTTTGTATTGTCACTGGGAGCATGGATCTATAGTCTGTTTCACGAGATTCGACCTCCTCCGTCGTGAAATAAGCCAAACCCCTTTAACTTTCAAGGCTCTAATCCACCTTCGGCCAGCGTTGGATCGAGATGATATTTAGTATGTGGTTTATTGGTGTCTTATCTCCCTTCTCAATGGTTGGATCGGCAAACATACCTCTCTAATGTAGATGAAGCCTCCGACCGAGAAGTAAAGTCCCCTTCTCTTTCTCTTCAATTTTTTTTGTTCATTTGCACTTGTTTTTGCTTGGTTCGAATGGATATGAGGATGAAAAAAGGTGTTTGATTTCTTTTTATTTTTTGGTTAGTTTTTGAATGGAATGAAAATAAAAAAATTGAAGAAAAATAGATGCTAGAAATGAAGATGTGGTGCCTCTTTGAAATTGAATCGGGAGAGCCATTTTCTACAAATGTGATTTTTTTACAAGAGCCCCCTTACAAATATGTTGTTGGGGTTTTTTATAAACCAATTAAATTTTTTATTGTAGGCTGCTGATGGGAACTTGGTACAGGTGACCGACAGGTCAGACGCTGACGCTGACGCTGACGGTAATGGCAGGCGACCGACGTGTCAGGCGCTAGTGCAGGTAGCAGGGCAATTGGATTTCATGGGATGTCCCTGCTTTTTGACTTTTTTTGTATTTTTGTAAATTTTTTAATTTAAGAATATAATAACATATAATAATAATAATAATAATAACAATAATAATAATAATAATAATAACAAAAAATGGTGATTTCAGTTTCCACTACAACAATACCTGATACTGGAAAAGAAACTGCTTTGTTTACCTTAAAGAGGTCAAAAAGGCAAAAGCAAACATAACATTTGTTTCAGGTATTTATGTTATTGAAATTAATTTTTCAACATCTACTTCTTTGGTATTAGATATCGGTTGTGGCTCTTATATTTGTACTTTTGTATAGGAGCTAATGTTGAACCATGTTTTATAATATTTTGATATAAAAAATTAAGGGAAAAATGTTTTTGGACTTGATTGAATTTGTTCAAAGATTTCAAAAATAATTCAAATTCCATTAACTTGGAATTTGAGCACAAAACAATTTTTCAAGTACTAAGTACTGATAATGTTCTTACAATATCAATATTGCATGAACAGTACCGATATTGTTAATGTGGTACCGATACCAAAGGTAAGAGAAGTATCGATACTCTCAAGGTGGTATCGATACTATCATCTTGCTCAAATTCTAGAATGCAAAATATGTATCGATACCCAAAGGAGTATCGATACTACTTTACATAGTAGTATTGATACAATGGTCACAATGTAACATCCTTAATATTGGGTTAGTAACTAAATTGTAAGACTTCAGAATTAAGTGATTAAAGTAGAATAATTGAATAGTTCGATGACTTATTTGAAAATAATTCCTGAAGGGTTATTAGTAATTATTAAAAGAATTAAAGGGCAAAATGGTCATTTGATAAGAAAGATATTTTCCCCTTGATAAGAATGAATCACGTGGGGGGGGAAGAGAGAGTTATTTGGAAACTCTCTTCTTCTTCTTGCTTTCTTCTTCCCCCGAGTGCTCAAGATCAAGCCAAGCAAAGGTGAGTTGTCTGATTATTTATTGATTTAAAGTTTGGGTTTTGATCATTAGATGATAACTAAGCTTAAGGAAAGCTTAAGTTATCTTAAAATCAAAAGATAAAGGAGTTAGGGAAGATTAAAAATTTGGAGTTCTTGAGTGAAATCTTGAAATAGAGTTTATAATAAGAATTGAAAATTGGATTTGACTTGTCATCAACCTAATTATGGAATATGGAGTATTAGAATTGGATTTAAAATATGTTAAAAATTGGGTATGATTGTTGAAGTTCATAAAGAGGAGAGGATATTAAGGTTAAAGATGAGATAAATGGATATAAATGAGTTTAAGCATGTATATGTAAGTTAAGAACATGAAAGGGGAGGAAACATGAAGTGTTGAAGCTGAAAATAGTGAATTTTCATGCTTAAAATGTAATTTATGGGGTAAAGAGTATCGATACCCATTCAATAGGTACCTATACCCTCTTGAACGAAAAATCACAAAATGCAATAAGGGTATCGATACCTTAAGAAGTGTATCGATACCCCCCTAAAGGAAAAATTAAACATTGATTCATTAAATTCGTTTAAGTTAATAGCATAGAAGTATGAGGTTTAGGCTTCTGATAAGTGTCTTGAAAATTATATTTATGTAGATTCAAAGCTTAAACGAGTTTTGGAACAATTGATAAGTAGGATTGATTGAGGGAAAGAAAAGGAGATATAGGTGATTGCATTTTATTTTGATATAGAATTATATGGAAAATGGACTTATGATAAGTCTATTTCCTATAATTATAGTATATGAAGTCATAAATATAAGCATGTGAATGATATGATTTGTATGATGTATGAATTCATGAGTAAAGGCATATGTGAATATTATTTGTATGCATTATATATCATGTGAACATAAGAGGACTGAACATAAATTATGAGATATGAGATAAGTGAAGGTATGCATATATGATATATGTATGAAATAAGATATATATGATTATATGAGATATATGAGAAAAGGTACATGTGACATGTGAATTATATGGAAATGATCTACTTGTAATTGAACTACGTGACTATGTGATTCTTATGTGTGCATGAATACATGAAAACGGGTATATGTTATTATATATGACATGATCTACATGAATATGCAATATATGATACATGCTATATGATATGAGATATATGGTTACACATACATGTGGTATGTGACAGAAGAAAAGAAATATGTGATCATAAGAGTAATGATATGAATCATGATGATAGTGCCCATGTTATGTGATATGAGAGCTAGGGGTATAGTTGGCATGCCAAGAGTCGAGGATTACCTATGTCTTTCGGGACATATGGACAGGATTACCTATGTTCTTCGGGACATATAGATAGTTTACCTATGTTCTTAGGAACATGTGGATAGGTCCTTCAGGACATTTATACGAGCCGTAGTGACAGCATATGTGTGCACAACCTCAGTGTACTCACATACCTTGAGTTCTCAATAATGTACATGGGCCTATAAAAGATATCAAAAGTGTTTGCATTATTATATAATATATTGTTATTATTGTTTACAATGACTGACATGTGTACATGGGCTAATAAAGAGATAATAACAAATACAGTATATGTTATGTATATGCTTTTGATGATATTAAATGTTTCACAGGGATTATATGATGTTATATGTGTTTCTTTGTGAAATTATATATGAGTTATATGATACACAGAAATGATAAGTATAAGATAATATGATAAATGGGATAATGATAATGATGTTGATGTTGATAATGATGGTATATCTACATGTATGCATTCTGTTATGTGAAATGTTCTATGATTTCTATTATATGTTTTATATGCCTCACTAAGTCAACGACTTAGCGTGTAATTATTTCACACGTAGGTTCCGAGAAGAGAAAGATTGATAAAAGTTAAGCAAGACATGTTGGTTTCTCCTTTCTAAAGATCAGTTCAGAAAAGAAATGAATAATTTGTATTTTGTAATACTGATTGTGGTTGGCATGTAAATAAAGGTTTGAATATTATATGTTCTAATCGGTTTTGTAAAATCATATGATTGAATTATGTAATGTTTTAAACGTATATATGTAAATGATAACTTTATAGTGATGAAAGTTTAAATTTTTATGAGTTTATATATGTTTGTCCGAAATTACTGTAACAGGGTATCAGAACACTATAGCAGGGTATCGATACCCCTGTAGCATTCTGGAATTTTTTTAGCATCAGTACTGTTCATGGTACTGTTCATGGTATTGTTCATTATTGTTCACGGTACTATTTGCACAATATCAGTATTATTCATATAGTATAGTATTATTTATAAAAACGTTTCTTTCCTTAAATTTATATAACGAAATATAATTCAGCAGTATATTATTGTATTTTCTTAATATAAGTCCAAAAATTATGATATTTTGTAAGAATATTGTTTTCAAAGTCAATGTGACATCTCAGACTCGTATCCAGATCGGGTACGGTTGGGGTTGTTACACACAATATCGATACCGTCGGGCCCAATGGCTAGTAATGACTAGTTTTATTTAAAAATATTAAAGGAAGTACCGATACTCATTAAAGAGTATTGATACTCTCTGTCCTGGGCAGTTTTATTTTACAGAGAAAACATCCCCAATGGTTCCAAATCACTCCCAACGGCTAGGAACAACCATAAACTCATTCCAACATATAAATACAAGTTCAAGACACTTGAAAAAGGATTAAAACACCTATTCAAGAATCAAACACAAGAGAATAGCTTTTTTATTCTTATTTTTCTTTCTCTTGTAAATATTAGTGTTTTTAGTGAGCTTAAATTTGTAAACACCTTTCTTTTTTGAGGTTTCTTTGTTTACATCTTTTTTCCTTTTGTAAAAGGGTTTTGGTTCTAGCTAAGCCTTTGAAAAGCTATGGAGTTTGTAAAGGTTATCTCTTTGTCCTTGATAAAGAAATAACAAATTAGAGGATTTGTTGGAAAGTCCTATGTGAGGAGCTTAGGTAGTGGATGTAGACTTTGGTTGAGAAAGGTGAACCACTATAAATCCTTGTGCGTCATTTTTATATCCCTCTAAATATTCTTACTCCCTAAAATTATCAAAAATCCAATTCACCCCCTCTTGGCACATTTTTGGTTTTCAATTTGGGATTCGAAAATCCTAACAATTGGTATTAGAGCTTGAATCTTTAGAATACTTCACATCCTTGAGATGATCCTTGAAGAAGTTCTACCGATTTTCTACACAACCAACAAGAAGATGGCTTCGACCTCCAGCCTTACTACGTTGTAGACTCTCAACCGGTCAACAAGCCACCTTATTTCAATGGAGCAAATTATGCATAT
Organism: Hibiscus syriacus; assembly: GCF_006381635.1. Lineage (NCBI taxonomy): Eukaryota > Viridiplantae > Streptophyta > Magnoliopsida > Malvales > Malvaceae > Hibiscus > Hibiscus syriacus. The sequence goes on along the minus strand of NW_024061877.1, from coordinate 58,774 downwards.
TTGAATAATAGGATGATGTTCTTCATTCAAGCCAACGATCTAGGAGCTTGGAGCTCTATCATGAGAGGATACTTCATTCCAACTGGTGAGATGGATGATTGTAGTGATGGAGAAAAGAAGAAGTTCCAACTCAATGATAAGGTTGTGCATATCATCTTTTGTGCATTAGGCCCGGATGAATATGGAAGAGTCTCATCTTGTTAAAATGCCAAGGAGATTTGGGACAAGCTCCAAGTCACTCATTAAAGAACCAACGAAGTAAGGGAAACCAAAATCAGTATTCTCAACCATAGCTATGAGAATTTAAAGATGAAACTGGATGAAGACATCAAAGCTATGATGAACAGATTTTCGTAATTGTCAAATCTCAAGAGATTTAGAAAAGTGATCCCTAATGAGAAGCTAATGAGGAAGATGATATACTCTCTTCCAAAGTCTTGGCAATCGAAGAAGACGACGATTATCAAAGCTAAGAACCTCAATTCACTCACTCTTGATGAGCTTATCAGTTCTCTTCTCACTCATGAGTTTATGGTAAAGGAAGAAGAAGATGATGAAGAAGAGAAGAACAAGAAGAATGAGATAGGCATTGCCTTCAAATCCATCAATGAGAGCAATCAAGATACAAATGAAGAGGTGGATGAAGATGATGATGATGAAGAAGAAGAGATGGCCAAGCTCTTCAAAAGATTCAAGTGATTCATGACATCCAAACAAGTGAAGTATGAATCAAGCAAAAATAAGGGTCTTCCAGTGTGCTTCGAATGTCAAAGAATGGGGCATGTCAAATATGATTGTCTCATCCTAAAGAAGAAGGGATCAAGTAAGAAGAAGGCATTTGTGGCAGTTTGGAGTGATGAAGATAACTCCAATGATGAAGATGAAGTAACCAATCTATGCCTTATGACCATCAATGAAGATTCAATGGTAACTTAAAACTCTAGAGAAATAAATTCTTATTCGTTTAATGTGTTACAAGTTGCCTATGATGAATTGTATTTGGAATTTGAGACCATGAATTCCAAATATAAGAAATTGATTTCAAAATTCAAGGATGAAAATGATTCTCTTTTGAAAGAAAATTTTGATTTTGAAAAGCAAAATGAAATTTGAAAAATGATTTTGAGTTTTTAAAAACCAAAATTGAAGATTTGGAAAAAAAATTGATTTGAAAGTTAAGCTTGAATGTTTAACAAAAGAAAAATAAATCATTTTGAAAAACAAACCATCTATTTTTAAAATGGCAAAATGCTCACATTGCCATTTTCATGGTCATATGGAACATATTTTTCCTAAAAAGAAAAGAAAATCTTTTAAAATTAGACAAGTATTGGTTCCAAAAGGAAAAAGGGGCATTGAAACTAACATCCAATGATCCAAAGCAATTTGGATACCAAAATCTACTTAAATGTCTCTTGTATGTGTGTAGGAGCAATGGTGATGAAAATAAAGATATGCAAATGCTCTAGCCACACTTGAAAAAAGAATAGGTAATCTCTAAGCTTAATGTTTTTGTTTTTTATTATTTGGTTGCTTATTTAAGTTTACGCATGCATGAGCTTTGATTTTAAATAATTCTATATTTTTGATCTCATGTATGTTGAAAATATGTTATGATGAGCATTTTAAAGTTTTAATGATTTTTCATAATTTTCAGTTCATAATAATGAATTTTGGTCAAAATTGGTTTTAAATGCAAATGATATCTCTTTAACAATTGATATCAATTTTTCAAATGCTTTGATTTTTCAAAAAAATTTAATTTTTTACCTTAATTTAAATGTTTATGCATGTGATTTATTGCAAATGATATCTCTCTAACAACTTATATCAATTTTTCAAATGCATAATATTTTCGGATAGTTTTATGAACATGCACTTAAATATAACAATTGGTATTGCATAAAGTTTATTAGACTTGGATATATTGAATTTCTTGTTCTACTAACATATTTGTTCATCTTTGTTGAAATTCAATTTTTTTAAGTGTCATACTTTTAAAGTCAAATTTGTCAAATTTTTGTTTTGAATGCTATTTTTGAGGGGGAGCTTTGATTTTTCAAATGATTTTATACTAAAATTTACCACGTACTCTCCATTGTTAATTTTGAACTTTAAAGTTGAATTTTTTTTATATAACAAAAAGGGGGAGAAATATGGTTTGAAATTTTCAATTTCTCAATGAAAAATGGGGAACTTTTAACATTTTCCAAAATATGTCTATTTTTTCATTAAACGTTTTATTAAGGGGGAGTTTTGCTAAAAACAATTTTTCAAATGTTTTGTTATATCAAAAAGGGGGAGATTGTTGAAATATGTTTTATAATATTTTGATATAACAAATTAAGGCAAAATATTTTTGGACTTGATTGAATTTGTTCAAAGTTTTCAAAAATAATTCAAAGTCCATTAACTTAGAATTTGAGCACAAAACAGTTTTTCAAGTACTAAGTACCAATATTGTTCTTACAATATCAATACTGCATGAACAATATCGATATTGTTCACGTGGTACTGATACCAAAGGTAAGAGAAGTATAGATACTCTCAAGGTAGTATCGATATTACTAGCTTGCTCAAATTCCAGAATGCAAAATAGATACCAATACCCAAAGGAGTATCGATACTACTTTGCATAGTAGTATCGATACCATGGTCATGGTATCGATATCGTCAGGCCCAACGGCTAGTAACAGCTAGTTTTATTTAAAAATATTAAAGGAAGTTTCAATATTCATTAAAGAGTATCGATACTCCCTGTCCTAGGCAGTTTTATTTTGTAGAGAAAATATCCCCAATGGCTCCAAATCACTCACAACTCTAGAAACGACCACAAACTCATTCCAAAATATAAATACAAGTTCAAGAAACTTGAAGAAGGGTTAGAACACCTATCCAAGAAATCAAACACAAGAGAAGAACTTTTTCATTCTTATTTTCCTTTCTCTTGTAAATATTAGTGTTTTTAGTGAGCTTTAATTTGTAAACACCTTCTTTTTTTTAGATGTTTCTTTGTTTACATCTTTTTCCTTTTGTAAAGGGGTTTTGGTTCTAGCTAAGCATTTTAAAAGCTAGGGAATTTGTAAAGGTTATCTCTTTGTCCTTGAAAAAAAAAGAACGAATTAGTGGATTTGTTGGAAAATCCTAAGTGAGGAGCTTAGGTAGTGGATGTAGACTTTGGTTTAGAAAGTCAAACCACTATAAATCCTTGTACATCATTTTTTTATCCCTTTAAATTTCCTTACTCCCTAAAATTATCAAAAAGTCAATTCACCCCCTCTTGGCACATTTTTGGTTGTCAACTTTAGCTTCAAAAATCCTAACAACTACAAAAAAGAATGAATATGGCTAAAGGAGACATGGACCTACAAATGAGAAATGAAGCAAGAGTTGTTGCATTAGCTATAGGGACATATGTTTTATCTTTTCCTAATGGACTTGATTTAAATTTAGAGAATTGCTATTTTGTGCCTAGTTTGACTAAAAAAATATTTCTATTTCTTGTTTGGACAAGATTGGTTTTGAGATAATTATAAAGAATAATTGTTGTTCTTTTTATCTTGTTAATATTTTCCATGGATCGACACAATTAGTTAATGGTCTTTATATTTTGGATCAAGATAATATCATTTATAACATAAATACAAAAAATCAAAGACAATGACTCAAATCAAACCTATCTTTGGCACTTTCTTTTAGGCCACATAAGTGAGAAAAGCATATCAAAGATCCATAAAGATGGATTCTTAGATTCATTTGTTTTCTAACAATTTGATGTATGTGAATCCTTCTTGTTAGGAAAAATGAATAAGGCTTCTTTTAATAGTAAAGATGAGCGAGAAAGTGATTTATTAGGGTTATTATATAGTGATATATGTGGGTCAACGAATATGCAAGCCAGAGGTGGGTTCTAATACTTCATTACATTCATTGATGACTTCAGTTGGTATGGGTACATTTACCTTATGCGCCATAAATCTGAATCCCTTGAAAAGTTCAAGGAATTTAAAAATGAAGAGCATAATCAATAGCACAAGAGTATTAAGACACTTTGATCATATCGAGGCAGTGAATACTTGAGCACCGAATTTGATGAACTCTTGAAATAGTGTAGGATTGTCTCATAGCTTACACCACCTGGTACACAACAGTGGAATGGAGTTTCCAAGAGAAGGAATCAAACATTGTTAGACATGGTTCGATCAATAATGAGTCATAGTGGTCTTTCGACTTCTTTCTAGGGACATACACTTGAAACAACTCATTTTACACTAAATTGTGTTTCATCTAAATCGGTTCAAAAGACACTATATGAGATATGGAATGGGAAGCGTCCTAGTATGTCTTTTATGAAGATTTGGGGCTGCGAAGCTTATGTCAAATATCATGTCTACAAAGCTCAAACCTAAATCTCAAAAGTGTATCTTTGTTGGATATCCTAAAAAACTAAATGGTATTATTTCTTCAACCCTTACGAGAATAAAGTGTTTATTGCTCGAACGTGAGTCTTTCTTGAAAGAGAATTTATCTCAAAGAAAGGGAATAGTAGAAATATTGAACATAAATAACATATCAATGAACCAGAGGTTGAACAGGTTCAACAAGTTATCGAGGAACAATCAACATATTTAGAAACACAACCACTGCGAAGGTAAAAAAGAGAATGACATGTACCTGAGAGATATGGATTTCTCGTTACCACACATGGAGACATTCTCCTTATTGATCAAGATAAGCCTAGGACTTATCAAGAAGTGGTGTCAATCCCAGACTCTAAGAAATAGATTAAAGCCATGAGGTCTGAGATGGATTCCATGTGTAAACCAAGTATAGACTTTGGTTTAACTGCCTGAAGGGGTCAATCCTATAGGGTGTAAATGGGTTTTCAACAAGAACACCAACATGGATGGTAATGTACAAACATACAAGGGGAGATTGGTCGCTAAAGGTTTTTGACAAATTCACGGTATAGACTATGACGAAATTGTCTCCTTGTTACTATGTTTAAATCTATTCGAATCTTGCTTGCAATAGTTGTATTCCATGATTACGAAATCTAGAAAATGGACATCATTACCACTTTCCTTAATAGAAAACTTGAAGATGATGTGTATATGATACAACCAGAAGTTTTTGTCGCTCTAGAAAATGTTGGAAATGTTTTTAAGCTACGGAGGTCTATTTATGGACTAAAGCAAGCTTTTCGAAACTAGAATTTTTGTTTTAGTGATGCAATTAAAAAGTTTGGTTTTATTAAAAATGAAGATAAGCCTTGTGTTTACAAGAAGACTAGTAGGAGTATTGTTTCATTCCTATCTTGTATATAGATGACATACTCATATAGGAAATATACATTTTATAGTAGTTAAGACTTGGTTAAGTAGTTATTTTTCTATGAAAGATTTGGATGAGGCAAATTATATCTTAGGAGTTAAGATCTATAAAGATAGAACAAGACGACTCCTAGGTCTAAGTCAGAGTACATACATAGAAAGTGCTAAAATGGTTTGGTATGGAAGAATCCAAGAAAGGATTTCTACCTATGAGGCATGGTGTGTTGCTCTCGAAGGAAATGTCCTTTAACTCCACAAGAGAGAGAACGGGTGAATAAGATTTCTTATACTTCGACTATTTGTTCTATCATGTATGGCATGATATGTACTCGTCCAGACGTATTGACTGCTTTAAGCATGACGAGTTGGTATTAAGAGAATCCTGGTGAAGGTCATTGGGTTGCAGCTAAAAATATCCTCAATTACTTGAGAAGAACTAAGTATACATTTCTTGTATATGAAGCTGAAAGAGTGCTCAGTGTAGAAGGTTATATAGATGCTAGCTTTCGAACTGACAATGATGATTTATGATCACAATCGGGTTTTGTGCTTTGTCTTAGTGGAGGTGCTGTTAGCTGGAAGAGTACAAAGAAAGACACAATAATTGATTCTACAATGATCCAAACATATTCTTAGGCGCTTCCATCTCATTCGAGAGATCAGATCGATGAGGTGTATCGATATGTAGAGCACACATAGATGACAACATTGCCAATCCCTTGACGAAGCCTCTGGCACAGCAGAAGCATGATCGTCACACTGAGTCACTTGGTATTAGATATGTGAGTGATTGGTCTTAATGCTAGTAGGAGATTCTTAAAGTATGCTTAAAGACCAATCATGTGATGATTGTATTGACATATTTTCTTTACCGTATTTATTTAATAAAGGCATTGCCGTTAATTTTTTTTTTTTTTGTTATATTTATGTGTATTAAATAAACTAAAAGATAATAATGTCCATATAATAATATAATTATTATGAAAGGTCTTTAGTCAAGTATTATGGATAATAATAATACGTTTAAGGCTAACATGTGTTGATTAAAGACAATGAGTTGTCATTGACATAGAGATGTCAGAATCGATGCATGAACATGTTGTTAGAGAATGACATATTGGATTGACCCACTATGAGCATGTCTTGGATTATTATGTAACAGACACAACATTTCTCATGGTGATGACGATATGTATGATCCTTGTACTTGAGATCATCACTATCACAACATATATAGTAATGTATTTTGACAAGTTAAACATGTTCCGTAACTGGTTGCACTACAAAGATTGATGTTGGACATATCACAATATATGTAATGGGTATGAGTGATCAAGATAGGATTCGTCCTTCTTACGTAATAAGAAACATATCACAGGTCACTTGATTGAGCGAGACTAGAAATGCATAGTAATGCTTGAACAAATTGATATGAGATATCACAGATTGTTCATTTATTATAGTTCACTCTAGATATCAAGAAACATTAGATGGTCTATACAAGTCTGACTATTCCAGGACTTGTGCCTATTCTAGATATAAAGGACAAATGATATAAAACATAATGAAGTTAGTCACGAAGAGGTTATGTCGAATCATGACTTCTTGTAACTTAGATGACAATGATACATTGTTAGACGTCACTCATTGTTTGTAATATTAACTATTAGAATAGTTTTAATAATTACTACTAATGTTACAGGAACCTACAGGGTCACACCCAAGGGTTGAGATAGAAAATTACAATAAGTTGTACATGTACAATTTCATTGTAATTGAATTAAAAATGTGTAATTGAGATTAATATATATGATATATATGTGTGATTTTAATTATCCCATATGTTGAATGAATATTAAAAGATTATAATTCATGTAATTATTTCTTTTAATAATAATTCGTGAAAACCCTAAGGATTAGGGCAACAATAATATATAAGGAATATGATGGCTTAGCAACTGTTCAGTTTTTGAGATAAGAAAATTTATTTTCAATCGAATAAACTGATTAAAGGCCGAGATGTTTTCATGGAGGCTAAGGATTCAAATTGTTATCGACTATCTTGCCGGATTTTCCGTTACTTAATGACCCCATCGTGAAACCCTAAGGATAGGGCAACAATAATATAAGGAATATGATGGCTTAGCAACTGTTTCATTTTTGAGATAAGAAAATTTATTTTCAATCGAATAAACTGATTAAAGGCCCGATGTTTTCATGGAGGCTAAGGATTCAAATTGTTATCGACTATCTTGCCGGATTTTCCGTTACTTAATGACCCCAAGGTATTCACGTATCTCTTTCCCCCGGATTTGAGTTTTCGTACTTAAGATCGCTAGTGATATTGTCGAATAATTTTTCTATTTCGTCATTGGGTACCAGTGATCCCAACAGAGTCCCCCAGCTATACCAAAGAAGGGCCCCATTCTACAAAGGCCTCTTTGTCTAAGTGGCAGGACCAACATGTGACATTATCCCATCCAATACGCATCCATTGTGGTGAATTTCATCCAATACGGAAGACAAAACCCTTGTGGAAAATCCCAAGCAGAACGTTTATTCCTAATGACGTCCCTCATAATTTCATTTACAAATGGATCTCGCTAAAACTGGCGAAGTAATTGAGGTAAACGGTGCCAGTTTTATTTCTAACACTAGTCCCATGTTCGATAATTCCCTAGGTGTCCAAGGTTCCCATGTGATCACGTCTGAATCCCTCAACACACATGGTAGTGTCTTTCAACATGGTAAGTCATGACAGTGGGCAAGCTGCTAACAAAAGTGAAAACCATGTCACCCATCGAAAATTATTAAGGGTCGTGCAGCCCCCTGTCATACGCAACAAAGGATTTAAGCTAAAGGCAAACACAAATGTTAGATCATCCTTACAAGAGGCTATGCAAGAGTTCGTCCAAAAATCGATTCCCAACTTGTGATGCAAGTTGTGGTCAAGCATCTTGAGTTCAATAATATCCAAAGTTTAGTTCACTGGCAAAGGGACTATAATATGCTCAATGTTGTGGTTTTGGATGATGAGATAAAGACTGCCATGTTCGATATGCATCACCGTAAATCCCTTGGTAAGGGTGACTTACACGCTCTCTTCTTCCAAAATCAGTGGAACATTGTCAGACCCTCGATTTGCTCCTGGGTTAAAGGTTTTTTGAAGGAACCCTATTGATTCATATCTTAATAAGACTCTCTTGGTTCTTATTCCCAAAGTGGACAATCCGAGACCTTCCCAAGATTATAACTCCCAATCAACCAGCTTCATAGGGTCAGAACATAACTGATAATATCATTATGGCTCAAGAGATCATTCACGATGAAGATGAAGAAATGTAAAACTCATTTGATGGCAGTTAAAGTTATCTTGAAAAATACTACGACCGGGTTAAGTAGACCTTCATTTCAGACTCTCTCAAGGATATGGGTTATCCTTCTAACATCCATTGTATCATTATAAGGGCGATTACCTAATATACTAATCAAATTCTCTGGAACGGATCCTTATATGAGGAATTTAAAACTTCTCAGGGTATTCGTCAGGGTTATCCCCTTTCGCCCTACTCTTCGTTCTTTGCATGGAGTGTTTGGCTCATAGTATTCAGAATGCCATGGAGCTGGATAATTGGGAACCGATGGATCTTTCTTGAGGGGGGCCCTTCTCTTTTGAATCTTTTTTTCACTGAAGATCTTATTCTCCTTTGTAAATCCTCAATAACCAAGCTAGACTTTCTGATGGCGTTCTTGATCAATTCAGCAAGTTCTCAGGTCATAAGGTGAACTTTAGAAAAACCAAGGTCTTCTTTTCGACTAATACGGATGATAATCTGGTTAATAACATTTGTAATGAGCTTGGCTTCCAACGTACCAATGACTCGGGTAAGTACTTGAGGACAATCTTTTTCCATAGTAGAGTCACCAAAAGTACATTCCAATTTGTCATTGATAAGGTTCGGAACAAACTCAGTAGTTGGGTGGCTTCCAAGCTTTCGATGGCAAACTGTGTTACACTTGCCAAAGCTACGCCTTTGTCCATCCCAAATTACTTTATACAAACGGTCACTATTCTTAAAGGCGTGTGCAACTAAATTGAGAGTATTGCACGTCGATGTATCTGAGAGGCCTAATTCTGCTCTAGTTAGTTGGAAAAACTGTTGTCAACCCTTAGGTGGCGTTTGGTTGGATGGAATCCTTTGGAATTTGGGGGAATTGGAATCTAATTCTACCACTTTTCCATGTTTGGTTCAAGTTTTCCAAGGAAATTTGAATCCCTCATGGCTTCAACTTTCCAACAAATGAGAGAAAGTGAATTCCATCCAAGAATGGATGGAATTCAATTCCCTTGTTGGAGGGAATTGAAATTTGACCATACTACCATCATTAATCTTTTGGTAACTTATTTATATATTGAATAAAAATATTTTTTTATTATTTCGGGTCGGGTCGGGTTTCTAATTCATATATTCGGGTCGGTCGGTGAAACTTTATTTTGGTCGGGTCGAGTTCGGGTTTAGGGTGAAAAATACCCGACCCGAAAATATATATATAATTATACCTTATATATTTAGGAATAATTACAATAATACCCCTCTATATATATTTTTTTCAATTAAGTCACTGTTTTTATTGAATAAAAATATTTTTTTATTATTTCGAGTCGGGTCGGGTCGGATTTCTAATTCATATATTTGGTTCGGGTGAAACTTTATTTTGTTCAGGTCGGGTCGGGTTTTTTTTAAGTGTGATATTCGGGTCGAGTCGGGTTTTTTTAAGTGTGATATTCGGGTCGGGTCGGGTTCGGGTTTAGGGTGAAAAAAAACGGACCGACCCGAAAAAAATATATAATTTTACCTTATATATTTAGGAATAATTACAATAATACCCCTCTATACATAATTTTTTTCAATTAAGTCAATGTTTTTATTGAATAAAAATAACTTTTTTATTATTTTGTGTCGTATCGGGACGGGTTTCTAATTCATATATTGAATAAAAATAGATTTTGGTATATATTTTGGTAACTAATTAACATACTCCGATTGGAATGTATCAAAATATTGATCTATCTTATGATAACTTATTAACATTTTTTGATTGCGATGATTTTAACTTATGATGTTTATTAGCATGATTTTTATAATTTATTGAAATGAATAATCAATCAATAAAATAAAATTTTAATATTTTTTAATTTTTTATAATATATTACTACATGTAAGTTATAAAACAAACTAAAATAAAGCAAAAAAACAAGAAGGGCAATTTTGTCATTTTACATTACTGAAATCAAATTCATCTAACATGTCTGCGAACCAAACATAATATGGAATTGGATTCCAATTCCATTTCCTGCCAACCAAACAGAATATGGAATTGGATTCCAATTCTTGATAGATTTCAATTCCTTCACAGATTCTAATTTTTGACAGATTTCAATTCCTTCACAGATTCCAATTCCCTCATAAACATTTCAACGAACCAAACTCTACATTAACTCATGGGGTCTTGGAATTCGCTCTCTCCGTACCCAAAATGAAACATTCTTGGTCAAGTTGACCTATAACTTCATCATGCATCTGGATGCTTTATGGGTGAAGATTAATCGGTCCAATTACAAGCTTTAAGAAAGTTTACCGGCCTATATTGAGCCCAAAAATGGCTCTTTTATTTGGAAATCATTATCACATGTTTGGCATATTATATTTGATAATGTTCATTGGTCCGTAGGTAATGTTCGAAGTACCCTTTTCTAGGAGGACGCATGGATCCCGGGCAAACGACTGCTCATTACTTTTTAACTCAACATCAAGAATTACAAGCTTATGCCTATGTTCGAGGTTATACCGATGATGATGGTGATTGGAATACCCAGTTGGTTGAACATACTCTTGATGGAGAAACATTTCAATGGTTCTTGTTACGCCTCCCCCATGTGATGATCTTGGCGATGTGATCTAACCGACGCTTGTACCGTTAAATCGACATATCAACATTTGGAGAGCCCTTTATGGAATACATCTAATAAATGTTGTGACAACTGTCGTTTTAATGTGAAAAATAAATTCCTATTTCTCAATAATATATAAAAATAAATACGTAGTAAAGAGAAGTAAGGGTCGATCTACAGGGACTTAGAAAATTCTCAAATTTTTATTTAAATTGCCTTGACCTGACGATATACAGTAGATAAAAGGGATTGATAAAAATGATTTAATAAGAAAAAGTAATTTAAAGTAAAAATAAAGAAAATAGAGAATGTAAAGTTGATAATAAATATGGTAAAAGAAACTTCAAGCCTCGCTTTGACTCAATTTTCTTCAGATCGTCGAATTAGATTTTTCCTTCGGGATTCATGTCGGTTACTTTGTCTACAAGGGTAATCCTCGTGACTCTACTTTGTATACCGAATACCTAAGCCAATCTTTAACTTCGGCTTCAGAAATTGATTTGATCAACATCAATTGTCGTAGATCAATAACCGTTTAAGTTCGTTAAGACCGACTCGGATTATTGTTTCAATAACTACTAATTTCGATCTCAATTCCCTCTTAGCAAGGCAATCTCGCCAATTATGTTCCCAGGAAGTCGAATGTGCTTTCAATAAGTCGATCCTTCCTCCCACATATTTTATCGCAACAATATCTTGACCCAAGTCAATCTTTGATTTTGGAAATAAGCGCAGAGATTGAGAGAGATATTCTGAAGTTATACAAGTGCTTTTCAATTCTCACGTTGGAATTAAGTCATCGCTTTAGCCCTCGGTTTATGAGAAAATTAGCTAAGCATGACAAAAGTCATACTTAGCATGTTTAAAAATAAAACTTAAAATAAAATAAAAATGAAAACTTGAAAAGAAAAAATAACTTTATAAAATTGGAAATAAGAAGAAGAGTGAAATCTTAGTTGTGTGTTTTGGCTTACCTCAAGAGAGTATTTATAACCTTTAAAATCCTAGAGATAAACATATAAATTAAAAGAAAAATAATACTAATGATAATTCAAAATTCAAAATTAAAAATAAATCTCCTAAGATATCTCTGTTTGTCCACCTTCTAGAATGTGCTAACTATATCTTCTAGAAAATTGCTGCTGACTGGACCTTTTAGAAACTACCACGTCAAATCGTGGCATGCCCAGAGTCGTGCCCATGTCTCTAGTCGTGACCAAATAATAAAAAATACATAATGCGCTCTTTTTACTGCTAATTTTGGAAAGTAAGATCATGCAAAAAAATAAGCATAACACAACCAAATCAGCAGCAATAAATCCATAAGATCGAAGATTTAACAAGCAAATATTATCGATTTAAAACACTCATCAAATTCCCCCTCACTTATCTCATGCTTGTCCTCAAGTATGATATAATCATGTATGCTTGTCCTCAAGTATGATATAATCAAATCAGCCAAAAATTACATTTATCTTTCTTTGTCAAGTCTTACATTCAAGGAAGCAATGTAGAGACCACAATAATCATCCAAATCAAAACACCGATCAATTGAACATCACCAATTGAAACAAGCTAAATACAATTGTAACATGCATTCATTAATCAATCTCAATGCCCATAACTCAACACTTTACCAGGATTTACTCAAATCACTCAATGTGTTTGGGGTATAGAAACTCTCAATGTCAGAACAAACATGACATTACCATAAGCTTGCAAGTAAATCAAATCTCCACTACTAATAAGAACAATATGCATAAATCAAAGGGTCTTTTATTGGTTGTAACGGGGCTTAGGTAAAGGTGGGAATAAGGCTAAATATATGGCTAAAACTTCAAGACAAGGAACTACAAATAATAAGCAATACTCCATCAATCGAATAAGTACAGCCAAGATAAAAGACACAATACCATCAAAAAACACCTTTCCTTTCGAATTGAATTTGATTATTCCGCACTTGTGTTGTTACTTTGTTTTTCCATTTTTTTCTCATGTCTCTTTCTATTTTTTTTCTCTTTTTTCCTTTCCGAACTGTTGTTTTTTTCCTTTTCTTTTTTCTCTTTTCTTCAAAAAATGAAAGAATAACATTTTCTCTCTCTCTCTTTCACATCACACCATACAAAAAAAATTCTTCTGTTCATGGAGCATACACCAGATAAATTGTTCACTTTTCCTGAAAGGGTAGAAAAGAGGGATAAAATAAAAAGGCTCAGGTTTATGAATATGGTGAAAACAAAGAATGAAAATAGGCTCAAGAGTGGTTAACTAAGGGAAAATGCATGGGTAGGCAATTTTAGTGGGGAAAACAGAATGGTTAATCCTAAGGTGCCCAAATCATTTTTAAGCATCATGTTCGTGTGTAATCTCGACAGTATTTAAAATGCAGGTTCTAGAATACCAATGTCAAATTCGACATACTCAATCCAACAAAAATAAGAGCAAAATGAGATGCTCATAAAGGCTCAAATCTAACCAAATTGTTTTCATGCATTGAGCTAAGCACATTTCAACCAGCAAAATCATGGAATATCACAATAAATCCAACTTGATATCAATTCATGTTATCCGCTATCAATAATATTTTAACCTAAACAAAAATATTCAACAGGACAAAAAAATTCAATTGAACTTTCCACAAATCCAATCAACACATACTAACATCAAAATATAGAGATAAGCAAAGAGAAATTCAACCTAGACTCTACTCCCCCTCACTTAAATCGTTTTGTCTCAAAATGTAAAATTAAAGTACGAGAGAAAAAAATAAAGAACTCCCCGGATTTATTGTCGACCACGGCAGTGGCGGGAGGCATTGGGACAGAAAAGTTGGCTGCTCGAGTTGATGCCATGAACTAGAAGCATGGTCAGGGGGTGTCTTCTGTGGAAAATTGGTATCTAAGTCTTCTATAAAACCATAAACTGGATGGTACAATAGTAATGGTTGAATTAAAATAGGATCAGAGTTTATCTCATCAGTATTGTCGGATGTCGCTCAATGCATAGAACACGAGGGGAAGGTTGACTATCGTAGATAAGAGAAAGAAGTAGCCACATTTGGCATAGACTGGAAAGACGGAGATGGTGAGCATGGTGGAGAGGGACGACGAACAGTACTCGGTCTAAGGCAGAGAGAGGCGGTGGGTGCGACCTTATGGTATTGTTAGTTCCTCGTGCGAACTATTGCGAACAACAGCGGACTGGTACAAGGATGGTGGCACGAATGGTACGACGCGATATGACCGATGACAAGGAGCGCAGCGGATAGAAAGAAACATCGGACGATTTTTGGGGTGGAAAGATAACTGATTTGGGAAGATAAAGGAATTAGGTTTAAATTGAAGGTCACGTGGGGTGGGGTATTTTAATTTGAGTGAAATTGGTTGGGTAATTAAAATAAAGTATAAGTAGTGTAGGTGTTTTAAAATAAGAAAAGAAAAATGGTTTTAAATTCTAAAAGTGCCGATATGGAATAGTTGGGGAGCCCACGTGAATGCTAATGTGCGCCGTTTTTAATGAAACGATGTGCACGATACTGGAACAAATTTTCCATTTTTCTGCACGATGGCTATTGCTCTTGGGGTCCGAATTTGTCACTGTTCAAATGAAAATGTCGAATATCTTCCTCATGTATACTTGATTGAAAACATTTGGTTCCTAAAAAATAAAAGAAATAATTAAATTAGATTTGCTTAACCAAAATAAAATAAAATAAAAATGCAACGAAATTAAAAACAATAGGTTACCTCCCACAAAGCACTTTTGTTTAACGTCGTTAGCTCAATGACCTGGTTCAGACTACAGGTTTTCCAAGTCGAGCTCTTCAATTAAGCAAGCATGACTATTCACATAATACAGTTTTAATCGGTGTCCATTGCATTAAAGCCACTGCCCGAATTATCTTCAAGTTCGATTGTGCCAAGAGAAAAATTTTCAGTTATCGTGTAAGGTCCACTCTATTTTGATAGAAGTTTACTGAATACAAGGCGATATGGAGACATTCCGATAGGTCCTTTATATGCAGTTCGATAAGCCCATAAGGTATCAACTAATTTTAAGCTTCAATCCTTGCGATTTGGCTTGACTATTTTTTCAAGAATTAATCTTGACTTCTCGGTTTGATATTTCTGCTTGTCTATTCGTTTGCGGATGATAAGCCGTCGCAATTCTATGAGTCACTCCATGTTTTTTCATAAGAGGATTAATTACTATATTGATGAAGTGTGTGTCGCAGTCGCTTATTATTGCTATTGGTGTGCCAAACCTGAAAAAAATACAATTTTTTAGAAACTGAACAGTAGTTTTGGCATCATTGTTTTGAGTGGCTTTGGCTTCTACCCACTTCAAAACATGTCAATAGCAAGAATTATATAACAATTTCCAAAGGAAGAAATGAAAAGGCCCATATAATTGAGTCCCCAAACATAAAAATTTCACATATGTGAATAGAATTATGGGGTATTTCGTTTCTTCGGGTCAAATTACTTGCACGTTGGCATTTATCACATGATTTGCAAAACAAGTATGCATCACGAAAAATATAAGGAAAAAGGAACCCACATTCAAGAATTTTATGAGCAGTCCGCTTTGGTCTGAAATGGCCACAACATGAATAAGAATGAAAAAATTTTACAATGGAGTTTACCTCACTTTCAGCAACACATCGTCGGATTACCTAGTCTGAACAATGCTGTCAAAAATACGGATCATCCCAAATGAAAAAATGAGATTCTCTTTTAACATGGTTTACTTGGGCTTTCGCCAAATCAAAAGGTAATTTACATGTAGCTAAGTAATTAACTATATCTGTGAAACAAGGCATTGATTTCTGCACCATCATTAGGCTTTTCTCCGGGAATTCCTCACGAATTGGATGATCATTTGTAGTGATTGGAAGACAGCTTAAGTGATTGGCCACCAAATTCTCACACCCTTTTTTATCCTTGATTTCCAAATCAAATTCTTGGAGGAGTAAGATCCAACAGATTAGTCGTGGTTTCGCCTCTATTTTGCTAAGAAAATACTTCAAGGCTGCATGATAAGATAATATAACAACTTTAGTGCCAAGAAGATACGATCTAAATTTATATAATGCAAAAATGATAGCGAATAATTCTTTTTCTGTTGTTGAATAATTGCGTTGTGCAGAATCTAAGGTGCATGACATATAGGCGATAACGTAAGGTTCTTTTCTGATCTTTTGTCTGAGTAAAGCTCCAACACTTCCATTCGAAGCATCACATATGACTTCAAAGGGGAAGTACCAATTAAGCGGTTGGACTATGGGTGCCGAAACCAACTTTTCCTTTAAAACATCAAATAATTCTCTGCATTCTTGATCGAAATCAAAGTTTTTATCTTTTTGCAACAATTCGTATAATGGTTGTGTCACCTTGGAAAATATTTTGATTAACCTGCGGTAAAATCCTACATGACCAAGAAAAGAGTGGATTTCCCTCACAGTTGTAGGGCATGGAAGTGAATGTACTATATCGATTTTCAATTTTTCTACCAAAATTCCTTTTGAAGAAATAATCACATATGACTTCAAAGGGGAAGTACCAATTTGGCAGTTAGACTATGGGTGCCGAAACCAACTTTTCCTTTAAAACATCAAATGATTCTCTGCATTCTTGATCGAAATCAAAGTTTTTATCTTTTTGCAACAATTCACATAATGGTTGTGTCACCTTGGAAAATATTTTGATGAACATGCGGTAAAATCCTACATGACCAAGAAAAGAGTGGATTTCCCTCACAGTAGTAGGGCATGGAAGTGAATGTACTATATCGATTTTCGCTTTTTTCTACCACAATTCCTTTTGAAGAAATAATATGGCATAAACTTAAGCCCTTATCAACCATAAAATGCCCTTATCAACCATAAAATGACATTTTTTCATAATTCAAAATAAGGTTAAATCTAGGCACCGCCGAAGCACATTTGTTAAGTTTAATAGACATTCATTAAATGAATTATCGTAAATAGTGAATCCATCCATGAAGACTTCACTATCTTTCTTAATATAATCAGGAAAAAATACTAATCATACACCTTTAGAATGTGACAGGTGCATTGCAAAGTTCGAACGACACCCGTCGGTAAGTAAATGTGCCGAAGGGGCATGTGAATGTCATCTTTACTTAATTTTCTGGCGCCACTGGAATTTGGAAAAACCTGAAAAGCCATCAAGACAACATTAGGGAGTCTTATCAGCTAATTTTTCTATTATTTGATCTATAAATGGAAGAGAATAATGATCTTTTGGGGTTAATGAATTCAACTTCCTGTAATTGATGCAGACCCTCCATCAATTCTAAACTCGTGTCGGTATTAATTCTCCTTCATAATTTTTTATCACATTAACTCCTTTTTTTAGGAACTAAATGTATCGGACTTACCCATTTACTATCTGAAATTGGATATATAATATCTGCATCAATGAGTTTTTGTATGTCCTTTTTACCACTTTCATCATTGGTGGATTTAATCGACGTTGGAATTCGCATGTTGGTTTTGTGCCTTATTTGGTTTTAATTTTATGCATATATGTGGATGAACTTAATCCTTTTATATCGGTGATGGTATATCCTATAGCCTCCTTGTATGCACGCAAAATCGTTATTAAATCTCTTTCTTCTTCCTTAGACAATCCTTTTGATATGATCACTGGCAAAGTGCCATTTGCTCCGATGAAAGCGTACTTCAAGTGACCTGGCAATGGTTTCAGTTCAACTTCAAGCGCCTATAAAACAGAAGGCATAACCTTAGGCTTAGAAGAAATCAATTTTAAATCGGCACAAACTGAAAATATTTTTTCCAACTTCTTGATTTCCTCATCATGATCTTCTAATTCCCTGCATAGATAAAAAAAATTAGTCCTTAAATATTCATTAGCCAGAGGATCAATTATATCAACAGAATTTATACTCTTCACTTTGTCAGGATATCTCATTACCTTATACACATTAAATTTAACGATCTCACCATCAAACTCCATGGTCAAAATCCCACTTCTTACATTAATCTTTGTGTGTGTAGTACTTAGGAAATGACGCCCCAATAGAATATCGAAAGAAGTGTTGGTGCAATCATTCTCCATATCAATTATATTAAAGTCAGCGGGAAATATTAAGTCGTTTACCTCCACCAGCACATTTTCCAAGAGTCCTTCTGGGTAAATGACATATCTGCCGGCAAGCTAAATTGATATTTTTTTATCCTTCAAGGGCTCGTTAGTGATCATATTATAAACAGAGAGAGGCATCACATTAATAAAGGTGTCAAGATCACACATGGCTCGTTTTATCCCAACTTTACCAATTTTACAGGGTATTACGTACATACCTTGGTCTTTCAGTTTTGGTGCCATCTTTCGTTGGAAAACAGTTGAGATATGTTCTCCCAAATTTACCTTCTCGATCCCAGAAAGCTTCCTCTTTGTTGTACAAAGGTCCTTCAAAAACCAGGCATATATTGGAACCTTTCGGATAACCTTAAGGAGATGTATATTGATTTCCACCTTCTGAAATACGTCGAGTATTTCCTTTTCCTTAGCTTGTTTATCCCTTTTTATTAACCTCGATGAAAAAGGTGGTGGAACTTTATAGGAAGATGGTGTTGGCTCTATTTGTACTTTGTTGCTCTTCTTCTGGATCATAAGCCAACAGTCTTATTTCCTTTTTGGATTACTTCATCTTGTAGAACATGTGGCGCGACCACTGTACCACTCTGAAGAGTGATGGACCTGATATTCTCCCTTGGATTTACCTCGGTTTGAGACGGAAGTTTACCTTATGATTCCAAGCGTCCTACGGTATGAGCTAGTTAGATTTTCTGTTTGTCCATTTCTCGGAAGTGGGTTTCAGTACGAATCTAGAACTTTTCCTAGGAAATAGCTAATTTTTCAAAGATTGATTTTAATGATGACTTCTGTGGCTATTGGGGTGGTGGAGGTTGACTTGGTTGATAAGCTTGATTTGACCATGAGTTTTGAGCGTAACTGAAATTTGGGTGATCCCTCCATCCTGGGTTATAAGTATTGTTGTAAGGAATATATAAGCCCTCTGGGGAGGTCCTGGAAAGTTCCCTACTGCATTAACTTGAGCCACTATGCCATCTTGAATTAGTAGACAGTTATCTGTTGGATGATTAGGTAATGCACATATTCCACATAATCTGTTGGGTATTATCTTTCTTGCAACAAGAGAGTTAACTACTTCAGTTATTTTATCTATATTAATTTATAAGGAATATGAACTTATCTCATGAACCCTTCGAGGAGGTTCATTAGTTGGGTGTAACTGTTGGGAATTTGCAGCCATTATGGAAATTAAATATTTAGCCTCAATAGGAGTCATGTTCACTAAAGCTCCTCCACTGGCAGCATCGATCATCTTCATTTCCAGGGAAGTTAATCCTTCATAAAAATATTAAATAAGTGTTTGTTCGGTTAACCCATGTTGTGGGCAACTAGCACATAACTTTTTAAATCTCTCCCCATTAGTCATAGAGTGACTCTCCATCAAGTTGTTTGATTCCAAGTATTCTTTTTCGTAACTAGCTTATTTTCGCCGCAGGGAAAACCTGTCAAGAAAAAGGCGAGTCATTTGAGCCCATGTAGTAATAGAATTTGGAGGTAAATAATATAACTATTCATTAGCCGAATATGCTAAGAAAAATGAGAAGCTCTAAGTTTGATTTGGGCCTCAGTTACTCCCTATGGTCTCATGCTAGAGCATACCATGTGAAATTCTGTGAGATATTTATGCGGATTATCATTTGGTAATCCACGGAAGGTAGAGATGAGATGAATAAGGCCAGTTTTTAACTGGTATGGAGTTTCACCTTGGGGAAAATCAATGCACAAAGGCTAGTGTTCAGTAAGAGTTGAAACTAACTCTCTGATAGTAGGATCAGCCATCGGGTTTGGTTATGTATTAACGGATTCGCTTGAACTTGATTCTGAATTCAATTCTGGATTTAATTGTTGACTCTTTCTTTCCTGAAGCATCTGTGCTTGCGAGCTCTGGCTTCAATTTTTAGATCGTACTCCACTAATTCATTCGGGTTTGTCCTGGTCATAAATCAAAAGCAAACAAAAATTTGTAACTTCATCAAAGTCCTCGGCAACGGCGCTAATTTAACAATTGTTGTTTTGATGTCAAAATAAATTCCTTCTTCTCAATAATATATAAGAAAGAAATACGTAGTAAAGAGAAGTAAGGGTCTATCCACAGGGACTTAGAAAATTCCCGAATTTCTATTTGAATTGCCTTGACCAGGCAATATGCAGTAGATAAAAGGGGTTTTGATAAAAAGGATTAAATAAGAAAAAATAATTTAAAGTAAAAATAAAGAAAAAAGAGAATGTAAAGTTGATAATAAATATGGTAAAAATAGCCCCAAGCCTCGCTTTGACTCAATTTCCTTCGGATCATCGAATTAGATTTTTCCTTTGGGATTCACGTCGGTTACTTTGTCTACAAGGGCAATCCTCGTGACTCTACTTTGTATACAGAATACTCAAGGTAATATTTGATTCTAACTTCAGAAATTGATCTGATCAACATAAATTATCGTAGATCAATAACCGTTTAAGTTCGCTAAGACCGACTCGTATTGTTGTTTCAATAACTACTAATTTCGATATCAATTCCCTCTTAGCAAGGTAATATTTGATTCCAACTTCAGAAATTGATCTGATCAACATCAATTATCGTAGATCAATAACCGTTTAAGTTCGTTAAGACCGACTCGTATTGTTGTTTTAATAACTACTAATTTCGATATTAATTCCCTCTTAGCAAGGCAATCTCGCCAAGTATGTTCCCATAAAGCCAAATGTGCTTTCAATAAGCCGATATTTCCTCCCACGCATTTAATCGCAACAATATCTTGACCCAAGTCAATCTTTGATTTTGAAACTGTTTTGATTTTGGAAATAAGCGCAGAGATTGAGAGAGATATTACGAAGTTATACAGTACTTTTCAATTCTCACGTTGGAATTGAGTTTTAGCCCTTGGCTTATGAGAAAATTAGCTAAGCATGACAAAAGTCATACTTAGCATGTTTAAAAATAAAACTTAAAATAAAATAAAAATAAAAACTTGAAAATAAAAAAAAACTTTATAAAACTAGAAATAAGAAGAAGAGTGAAATATGAATTGTGTGTTTTGACTTATCCCAATAAGGTATTTATAGCCTCTAAAATCCTAGAGATAAACATATAAATTAAAAGAAAAATATTCCTAAAGATAATTCCAAATGTTTTTTCAAATTCAAACTTTAAAATTGAAAATAAATCTCCTAAGATATCTCTGCCCCTCTATCTTCCAGAAGGTGCTGACTAGATCTTCTAGAAAACTACTGATGATTGGACCTTCTAAAAACTATCACGTTAGACCGTGACATGCCCAGAGTCGTGACCATGTCTCTAGTCGAGACCAAATAATAAAATAAAATGCAGAATGCGCCCTTTTCACTGTTAATTCTGGAAAGTAAGATCTTGTACGAAAATAAGCATAACACAATTAAATCAACAACAATAAATTCATAAGATCAAAGATTTAACAAGCAAATATTATTGATTTAAAATACTCATCATGTTGCGATATTCTATATAAAATATTATTGAAAATAAGCAAATATTGCCTGGAAGTATGACGACCCTCAACGTGTGAAACACTTTGTTTGGTTGGTTATCCACCAGAGAATTATGAACAACACGGAAAGGGCAAGTAAAGGTCTAACTGAGCTTTCCTTGTGTTAAAATTTACAGCGGTTGACAGTGACCGATGATAGCAACCTATGATGATTGAACTAATATTCTATATAAAATTCACGGATCAATTTAAAATTTAATCATTTTTACTAACGTGTCACATCAATAAAACAACAAGAGTTAATGGTTCAGTACCAAAATCAAACAGGCCAAAAACATGAGGAACCACTAGTGTTGTTTACCCTAACAAGTCTTTCTGAAAAAACACATGCCCTGTGTATTATATAGGTTAAAACAGGCTGTATTAGTAGGAAGAAGAAAAGCAAAAATATTTGCATGTACTGATGTACAGTTGGCTGTTACGTAAGAAACTTCTCAACAAAATAAGTGCTCTACAAAAATTGAAATATATCCCAAAAGTAATCAATTAAGATTTGCAAAGATTGATTTAACACGTTAAAGCATGTGAGATGAACGTTTTCAATCCCTTTAAATATGGTTGCTTCAACCATCTTAAGTTTTTGTGGAAGCCACTACTACTTATTAAATATTATGAAATGGTTTGTTTTTTCAATTATTCATTATAACATTTAATTAATTTAACTTTTTGTTGGTTTGCTTTAAGGATACCAGTTTTAAATAATCACACGACTTTTCAAAGAGATTTCCTAATTGGTTCCAACTTCACCCCATCCCATCCATAATGCATTACTTAACATATATATGTATTATAAAAATAATATATTAAATTCAAATATAAATTAAAATAATAATTAATCAATAAGCACCAGTTAGCTTTTAGGGACGTGTAAAATTAGAATCAATTCAAAAAAAAAAAAACCTTGACTTGACTTGAATCGTAATTTAATAAATTCAACTTGATAAAATTTTAGTTAAAGTTTGAGTTATAAAATAGAATTTGAATAGATCAAAAATTTTAGTAATTAGTTGATTGGTTTTCAAGTTCCAATTGAGTCTTTCAACTCAACAATATATATGTATATCGCATATGAAAAAATATGAACAAATATATATATTTATATCTTATATAGTTATAGAAAACCGTTTAATATAGAATCAATAGTATTATAATATTATAAATGTTTACAATTAAATTTTAATAGAAACTGGAACAACTCAACTTGATTAAAAAAATCAAATAAGTTTGAGTTATAAAATATGACTCAACTTAATTAACTCAAAAAAATTTTACTCGACTCAATCAAGTGTTCACTCATGCGTTGAATCATTATAGAATTAAACAAAAATATTATGCCGTACAATAATGATTTTATGTATTGGTTGAGCTGGATTGTATTGCATATGATATGATCAACTTTTAGGCATTAAAGACAAATCGATTCATTTATTCGAATCGAATTATAGAGGAGATAGTTGGACAATAATTATGGTTTAGATTTTGAATTATTGGAAGTGCTAATTATTAATGTATCCCACTAAGAAGATCCTGTTTTAGCTATATTGAATGATCGATCAAAGAATAGTCGTCCTCTTAAAAAAATCTTATATATTTTAAATATTTTACGTATTTTTATTGTTAATATATTTTTATTTCATAAAATTTTGTAAATTCATTTCTTTCTAAAATATTATAAACTTGTCTCATAACATAAAATCGTGTTTCTGTCTTAGACTATAATTTTATATAAAAAAAATTGCAGCCATTGAAGAGAAGCAACTCAAAAGCTTGAAGTGCAAGGAGAAGTATGAAATATTCCCTCCCTTATTTACAAACCAAAGAATCAGAATTTTCATAAGCAGCTTCTGGACAGAACAACTTTTTTTTTCTCAGATCAGATGCCATCTTTTGCAAGGAAAAGAAAAAGAAAGCATCAATGTGCACTATGGTAAAGTGATTTGTCATTCAACCTAAACTTGTCACCACAGCTGTATACAAAGTGTGTTTCTTTATCCTCTTTTCTACCTTTGTTATGGACTGATTTCATTTTCAACTAACCTTCTTCTTCTCAAAATTATTTAGAAATTATAAACCTAAAATTTATTTATAGCCCAAGTAATTTTTTTTAGCAAACATTTCAATTTTTAAATTTAATTTATATCTAGAGCAAGGCGACCATTATATTTGCACTCAATATTAAACTGAGCGAAGTATAGAAGAGAAGAAAGGGAGTGGTTACAAAAAAACAAGGCTGAAATGGTTTAAGAATGGTGATAGGAACACCAAATTTTTCCATCTTTTTGCAGCTATCAGAGGTAGATAAAATTCTATATCGTCCATAAGGTTGGGAGACGGGAGAGTAGACTCGAAACAAATTTTCTTGGCATTTGAAAATCTGCATCGTGATTGTTATAACGAGGTTAATACTATCTCGGTTAAGAGGTTCGGGGCTCAACTCAAAAAACTGAATCCATCCACGAAGAATGCACTTGAGGCTCCTTCTCGGAAAATGAAGTTTGGGCAGAATAAAATCGATAGATGGATCGTGGGCTCCTGGCCCGGAAAGATTTAACTTGGACTTTATAAGAAATTTTGGTCCATCATTAAAACAGAAATAATTTGAGTTCTTTTCAAAAAAATTAATGGAAAGCTGAAAGATAAATCCATTAATCAGTCGTTTATTGCGTTAATTCCGAAGATTAAAAATCTAGAAGGTATTGATGATTATCGACCCATATCGCTTGTGGGTGGTTTGTATAAAATCTTGGCCAAGGTCCTATCAAGAAGATTGGCGGGATGTATCAACGAAGTCGTGAGTGATTGTTAATTCGCTTTTACTACTGGTAAGCTCTCATCGCAAGTGAAGTTATTGAAGATTTGAACAGAAGGACAATCGAGGCGTTTTGTTTTCGAAGTTGATTTCAAGAAAGCTTTGGTAAATCTCAATAATATAGAACTACCAGATGATGCTAAAGGTCAAGCAGATATATGGTAAATCATGAAATTTCCTTAATAAACCAGACATCTATAGGTTCTAGCGATGAGTTGAAAAAATCAATAAATAGTTTCCAGGTAACAATTGGGAAGCTTACTGTCCGATGAAAACATTTAGAGATAGATTCAGGAGAAAATGTTAGGGAATCTAGTGGGTTCTAATAGTATCGAAGAACGGTGTACAAATAATTTTAAAACAGTGGTAGTTTATTTTAGTAAAATAGATTTTTAAAATCACAATAATATCGCCCACCCTTACACTGAAATGCAATTCCCAAGAATTGTATCCATAAGGACTTACCTTATACACATTGGGTATAGAAGCCATAAGTTAGATATATTTATATTTATTACTAAAGTTAGTAACCAAAGAACATGTATCAGGCAAAACAGATAAAATAATCATATAGTTTGCAATTAGTAAATAAGAATCAAGATTTCAATTAGATAATCCATTCATATATCCAAACAGATAAAACAACCATAATTCAAAACAGATAAAATAATCATATAGCATACAAGGAATACACTAGAGGATTCAGTTATTTTATAGAGGCTCTTGGTATTTAGCAGGATTGAAAAACATGAAACTTATTTAAATTGATCGAATTTTAAGAATGAGGTCCTTATTAAAAGGTTTCGATTACTAACAGATTTAATCAAACGTTTAGAAATTGATGCTTCAGCACCATTTATGATTCACGTGCATCAGAAATGTATTCAGAAACCTTTACATCAGAATAATTTAAGATTCAAATATATTGGGAATGATTCCATTATTCAAGCCCCAAGGGCATTTTAGACATTTTGATTTTGGAAGAATTCTTAGTAAATTAACCCAATAAGGGTAAAACGATAATTTGCAGCATTCTGAATTTACATCATATTCTCAAGATTTCAAGTCAAATCGAACTAAACAGATCCTAACACTGTGATACTTGCTAATCATTTTGATCGATATACTCAATAAATATTCACTTCTTAATATTGATTGCACTAGTTGAACCGATCACTTTCAGAATCATCATTGAACAGGTCTTAAGGAGACTGTTAAGATTTATGAATCTTGATCGATCAATCGAAATATGCCAAGAGGGGTGAATTGGACTTTTAAAAATTTAGGGAGTAAAGAGAGAAATGATAGACAATTTGCACAATGATTTATAGTGGTTCAACTTCCTCAATGAAGCCGACATCCACTACCTAAGCTCCTCACTTAGGATTTTTCAACAAATCCACTAATTTGTTCTTTCTTTTTCAAGGATCAAGAGTAATACTTACAACTCTCTAGTTTTTCACTTGGCTAAAATAGAACAAAATACCCCTTTACAAATGAAAGAATTGTAAACAACAAAACCTCTAAAAAAAGGTGTTTACAAATTAAAGCTCATAAAAACAAAAATATTTACAAAAGAAAGAGAAATAAAGAATGAAAAGTTTTTCTCTTGTGTTTGATTGCTTGGATAGGTGTTGGTCACCTTCTTCAAGTGTCTTGAACTTGTTTTTATACGTTGGAATGAATTACTAGTCGTTTCTAGCCGTTTGGGAAGATTTGGAGCCGTTTGAAGACTTTTTGCACATAAAGTTTTGAAACTCTGGGAAAGTTTTGAAACTCTTCGAAAAAGCCGTTGGAAAAATTTGACCGTTGGAGCCAAAGTATCGAAACTTTAAGGAAAGTTTTGAAACTCTTGAGATAGTTTCGAAACTCTTGAGATAGTTTCGAAACTCTTGAAAAGTATCGAAACTTTTTAGGAATCTGTCTTGAAAAGTTTTGAAACTCTTGTAGAAGTTTCGAAACTTCTTGTCAAAATACTCATTTTAAGGTTTTGATTGGACTTTGAATTATTTTGATGAAAACTTTGAATAAATTCAATTTAGTCCAAAAATATTTTACCCTTATTTGTTATATCAAAGTATTAGTTCTACAATATCCCCATTTTTGATATAACAAAACCTTTGAAAAATGGTTTTTGAAAAAGCTCCCCCTTTGAAAAACATTTAATAAAAAAGATCAATATTTGAAAAATATTAAAGATTCCCCTTTTTCATTCTTGAAATTGAATTTTTCAGACATATACTTCTCCCCCTTTTTGTTATATCAAAAATAATTCAAACTTTAAGGTGCAAAATAACAATGGAGAGTAAGTAGAAATTTTAACATTAAAACCATTTGAAAAATCAAAAGCTCCCCCTCCACAAATGCATTAAAAAAAATAGCTCAAAAACTTAGACACTTCAAAGAATATTGAATTTCAACAAAGACAAATAAACAAGTTAGTATCACATGAAATTCAATATATCCAAGTCTAATATACATTATACAATACCAATTGTTGTATTTAATTGCATGTGCATAAAGCTATCCAGAAAATGTTATTCATTTGAAAATTTGATATCAATTGTTAGAGAAATATCATTTGCAATGAATCACATGCACAAACATTTAAATTAAGGTCAAAAATTAAAATTTATAGAAACAAAGCATTAAAATCAATTTTGACCAAAATTCATTATGATGAACAAACAATTATGAAAAAATCATTAAAACTTTAGAAAATGTTCATCACAACACTTTTTAACATACATGAGATAGAAAATCAGCACAAAATCATTTAAGTTCAAAAGTCATGCATGCATACAACAAATAGGCAACCAATTAATCAAAACAAAAACATTAAGCTTAGAGGTTACTCATTCCTTTTCAAGTGTGTCTAGAGCATTTGAATATCTTCAGTTTCATCACCATTGCTCTCACATACCTACAAGAGACATTTATGTGGATTTTGGTATCCAAACTGCTTTGGATCCTTAAACGTTAGTTTCAATGCCCCTTGTTCCCTTATGAACCCATACTTGTCTAATTTTAAAATGTTTTCCTTTTTTTAAAGGACAAGAATGTTCCAAATGACCATGGAAATGGCAATGTGAACTTTTTTCCATTTTTAAACATAATGAGTTATTTTAGAAATTAATTTTTTTCTTTTGTTAAGCTTTCAAGCTTAACTTTCAAATCAAGATTTTCTTTTTCTAAATCATTAATTTTGATTTTTGAAAGCTCTAAATCATTTTTCAAAGTTTCATTTTGTTTTTCTAAATCAAATTTTACTTCCAAAATCAAATATTTTTCAACTTTAAATTTTGAAACTAATATCTTATATTTAGAATTCATGATCTCAAATTCCAAATACAACTCATCATAGGCATCTTGTAACTATTTAAATGAATAAGAATTTGAATCAAAAGAGTTGGAAGTTACCATTGAATCTTCTTGAATGGTCATGAGACATAGGTTGGATACTTCATCATCGGAGTCTTCTTCATCACTCCAAGCCACCACAAATGCCTTTTTTTTTATCCCTTCTTCGTTAGCAGAGGACATTCATACTTGACATGTCCTGTCCTTTAACGCTCAAAGCACATTGGGGGATCTCTCTTCTTGTTCGATTCATGCTTCTTGTCTTCTTTGGTTGTCATGAATCATTTGAATTTCTTAAAGTACTTGGCCATTTCTTCTTTTTCATCCTCTTCTTCACTTGTGGTTTTTTCATCTTGAGTAGAGGATTTCAAGGTAACACATTTTTCTTTCTTTTCTTGTTTCTTCTCTTCTTCATATTCTTCATCTTTTTTTATAATCTTGTGAGTGAGAAGTGAGCCAATAAGTTCATCAAGTGATAGAGTTTTTTAAGTTCTTCACTTCAGTGATCGTCCTCTTCTTTGATTGCCAAGATTTTGGAAGAGAATATACCATCTTTCAAAGGTGCTTCTCTATAGGGATAATCTCTCCATATCCCTTGAGATCATTGACAATCACGGAAAATCTATCTTTCGTAACTTTGATGTCTTTATCCAATTTCATCTTGAAATTCTCGTAGCATTGATTAAGAATATCGATTTGTGTTTCCCTCACTTCATCAATTCATTCATGAGTGACTTGGAGCTTGACCCATATCTCCTTGTCATTTGAATAAGATGAGACTCTTCCATAATCATCTGGGCCTAATGCATAAAACAAAATGTGCATGGCCTTAACATTGAGTTGGAACTCTTTCTTATCTCTTTCACTCCATTTCGCCATAGCTCTAGTTAGAGTAAAGTGACCCGGAAAGATAGAGCTTCAAGCATCTATATCTGTAGCTTGAATGAATAACATCATCCTATTCTTCCAATAAGAATAATTTGCTCCATTGAAATAGGGTGGCTTGTTAACCGGTTGAGAATCTTCGATGTAGTAAGCACCAGATGAAAAAACCATCTTCTCAGTTGCTTTAGGAAATTGATAGGAGCCTTCAAGGATCTTCACAAGGTTGTTATACCTTCAATGTATTACCCATTTTGATACCAATTATTAAGATTTATGAAGCTCAATTGATCAACCGAAATATGCCAAGAAGGGGTGAATTGTCTTTCTGAAAATTTAATGAGTAAGGAGAGAAATGATAGATAATTTGCACAATGATTTATAGTGTTTCAACTTCCTTAATAAAGTCTACATCCACTACCTAAGCACCTCACTTAGCATTTTCCAACAAATCCACTAATTTGTTCTTTCTTTTTCAACGATCAAGAGTAACTTATACAACTCTCTAGTTTTTCACTTGGCTAAACTGGAACCAAAAACCCCTTTACAGAGGAAAAGAATTGTAAACGATAAAACCTCTAAAAGGAAGGTGTTTACAAATTAAAGCTCACAAAAACACAAATATTTACAAGAGAAAGAGAAATAAAGAATGAAAAGTTTTTCTCTTGTGTTTGATTACTTGGATAGGTGTTGGTCACCTTCTTCAAGTGACTTGAACTCGTTTGTATATGTTAGAATGGGTTACTAGATGTTTCTTTCCATTTGGGAAGGTTTGGAGCCATTGGAAGACTTTTTTCACATAAAGTTTCGAAACTCTTCGAAAGAGCCATTGAAAAAATTTGACTGTTGGACCCAAAGTATCGAAACTTTAAGGAAAGTTTGTAAACTCTTTAGATAGTTTCGAAATTCTTGAAAAGTATTGAAACTTTTTGGGAAACTGCCTTGGAAAGTTTTGAAACTCTTGTAGAAGTTTTGAAACTTCTGCACAAAATACTTATTTTAAGGTTTTGATTGGACTTTGAATTATTTTGATGAAAACTTTGAATAAATTCAATTTAATCCAAAAATATTTTGTCCTTATTTGTTATATAAAAAATATTAGTTCTATAGAGACGAACATGTATTCCGGTGGTATTTATTTTATTTATATATTGTAATAGTATCCAGAATGACCGATGTGCTTGGGTCGTGCTCCAAATCTAAAGGGTTAGTATAACACTTAGGTTTATCTATGTTTCTAGTATTTATCCAATGGCACCCACTTATTTCTAGGTCTGAGTGTATTTAGGTCATTTAAATACTTGAGGGTATTTCAGTCCTTTTATTCGATTATATCTTTTCATATAATTCAATCATTTCAAACAATTCAGACGCAAAGGGCACTTTCGGTAATTTAGTCTCTGGGTGTTTGCTCAGGAATTGGAAATTCTAGGTCTTGTGTCTTCTCAAAGGTTAAGAATTGATTGTCAGGAATTTTCCAAAAAGATCAAGAATTCAACAGGTAAATCAGTAGATCTATCGAAACAAATAGTAGTTCTTAGGTTAATTCCACTATCAGAGGCAATCCATGATCTTTTTAAACCTTAAGGGTATTTTTGTAATTCATTATTAAGGTATATTCAGTATTAAAACTTTTAAAGAGAATAATCAAAATTTAAGGATTCTGCAGTTAACTGCTTTACCAATTAATCACTTTACTTGAAATTATTTCTTATCGATTTTCTAATTTCTTATGCAAGTTTTCTGAGTCTTATACAATTTACTAACTTCTTATCGTATTCAATTCAAGCCTAGCAATAATTAAATACACATAATTAACCAGTAATATTCATTCATGCAATAACCAATATCAACGTGTTATGTAAAGCATGCAAAAAGTAATAATGTATTACCTTAATTCCTGATTGATCGATCATTTAACTCCATTTTATTGCCTTTGAACTTGAATTCAACATCCCATAATATCTCAAAAGCATGGTAAAAGATAGTACATCAGAAACAAAACTTAAACGAAAAAACGGATCGAATTGAAAGATAAAATGTTAGAAAAATAGCTTACCATGTTCGAATTTGGCAAAACAAACTTCAGATTCTGAAATAGGACGTCGAAAAACATGAAATAGGACTTTTTGGGGGGATGATTTTTTGGTCAAAAGTCAACAATCAACGTTGGTCAAAGGTCAAAGTCAACTCTGAACATGTCAATGGTAAGGTCAAAGTCAATGGTTCGATCAAAGTCAATGGGTCAGGCCGGTTCAGGTTGACTTAGGCCGATTCAAGTTTAATAGATTTGGTCCTAGTTGACTCAGTCTGGTTCGAGTTGACTCAGACCAGTTGTGGAAATCTCGATGGGAGAAGTTGCCCCTGCATAGGGACAGTATGCAGTGGCGCATACGACGAGGAAATGATCATGGAAAAGCATTCGATTAGTCATCGGTTATTCACTCAACAAAATCAGTCAAAATCCAAACCAAAAATCCAGCCAAACGCGAAGTAACACAATGGAAATGATATTGGAAGCTTACCCAACGACAGTCGGAGATCGAGCGACAGTGGAGCGCCAAACCCAGTCTGGTTTTGATCGAAATTTCATGATGATCTCGACTTTGAAGGTTGTGTACCCAACGAATGTTGAAATCAGTCCCAACGTTAAAAAACAATGGCTAGAAACTATTTCCCGATGAAGATTTCGAGGGCTTTCCACGACGATAGATGGAAAGTCTCGATGAACAGTCATCAGGGTTTTGGTTGGAACAAGATAACGCTCTTACTGGCACTAGCGGTGACATTTACCGACGAGCAACTATCGAGAACAGAGATGGGTTTTTCAAACGGACTTTAACTATTTTACATCTAACGATGAACATTGACAATGATTTAGCGGCTGAGGTTTGATCGGGATGCGATGACACTTCTGTTGGTGGGGTGGGGTGTAGTCGAAAACGAAGATGGATTTTCGTATGATCTTTTGTAATTTTAATACGATTAGCGACCAATTTAAGTAAATTTAAGTAACTAACGGGTGAGGTTGTGCTCGTGAGGTGACTCTAGAGCTGCTGGTGGCAGTAATGACTGACACCATTGATCGGAGATGGTGGATTAACGGTGGCAAGTTTAGGGATGACAGAGTTTTCTAGAAACTTTTGGGATGATGACTTTGAATGTGAAAACAAGATTTTAGATTTTTGTGTGTGTGTGTGTGAGAGAGAGAGAGAGATAGAGAGAGAGAGAGTGAGAGCGATGGAGAAGGAGAGAGAGAGAGAGAGAGTGAGAGAGAGAGAGAGAGAGCGAGGGAGTGCGAGGGAGAGAGAGAGGGAGAGGGGGAGAGAGAGAGAGAGAGAGAGAAAGATAGAGTGAAAGAGAGAGAGAGAGAGAGATACCCAATCCATCTAAATTAATCTATCAGATATTAACACCATTTTTCATTATTATTTGTAACCTAGGCTAGTTAGTAAGGACTTAGTCTTGTTTTGCCGAAGAACACGGGTTCAATACTTGACCCACAAATATTTTTTTTATTTTTTCTCTCTTAATATCAATGTTTTTAAAACCAGACCGGACCTTGAACCGATGAAGGTACTGGTTCACTGGTTCAACCGCGGTTCAACCGGATTTTATATAAAACAATATTTTTTTTTAATTTTACGTAATATTCAAAGCAATATTATATATATATATATATAACACTTTTTTAAGTTTATAATATTAAAATGTATAAAAATATCACAAGTCATAACATATATAAGTTAAAAAACATAAAATCAAGTGAAACAAAATGATTCAAATCAACTACAGCATAATATTTAAGGTAAAACATATTAAATAATAAATATAATTATATAACTATAATAAAAAATAAATTAGGGGCTGAAAAAATCATAACAAACGATGTCGTTTGGTTTAATTTTTTTAAAAAAACAATCCCACACGGCTAAGAAACATAGAAGAGCATCCCAAAAGTCTAAAGAGTAAAAATATGAGAACAAAACAATCTCACATGGCTAAGAAACATAGAAGAGCATCCCAACTTACTTCTATAAATACTAGAGGTAATTTGACATTCAAAATCATGGAGCCTTTTGGTGAGCACAGAGCGAACTATTCTTTCGCTTTAATTGAGCTCGAATTTCAGGCTTTAATCGAGCTTTTAAATTTTTTTTGAGTTCGAGCCTTTTCGAGTTCAAGTTTCAATATTATATTTCGAGTTCAAGTTGAACTTGATAACTTTTAGCTCGTGAATTTTTTAGTCGAGTTTAGCTTACTTTTAAAGTTTTCGAGTTCGAGTCAAGCTCAACAGTACTCGAGTTCGACTCGGCTCGTTTAACAAATGACGTTGTTTGATTTAATTTTTTTTAAAAGAAAAAAAGAGAACCGGCGGTTCACACCGGTTTGGTCGGTTTTCAGCCGGTTCACTTCAGTTTTGTCGGTTCTCAGTCGGTTCTACCGGTTCTTTACCGGTTCTGTGCTCATCCGGTTTTGGGAGTTAATCGGACCGGACATGCCACCGGTTCACGGTTCAACCGGCGTTTGGTTTAATTTGGGGCTGAAAAAAATCATAACAAACGATGTCATTTGGTTTAATTTTTTAAAAAAACAATCTCACATGGCTAAGAAACATAGAAGAGCATCCCAAAAGTCTAAAGAGTAAAAATATGAGAACAAAACAATCTCACATGGCTAAGAAACATAGAAGAGCATCCTAACTTATTAATTTTTCTAACTTTCTCATTAAATTATTCAATATCAAATAAATAAAACCATATTTTTCTCTATTTTCCAAATCACATTCTTTAATTTATTAATTTGTTTTTTACTTTTCTTCTCCAATATCAATACATTCTTCAATTTATTAAATATTCTTTAACTCTTCTTCATACCATAGACACAAATTAATTCGTTCATATTCAAGAAGAAGAACATTAGATGTTTTGAGTTTTTGAATTTGCTAATTTCCTAAAGAGCAAGGTCTCAAGGAATTGAGAAGAAAATCTAATTTTTTGAAATAATTTGACTAAAAAATCAAGTTGTGTTGCTCCTACCCTTGTCTATTAATTATTTAATTAAAAAACTCTTGAAAGTTTATAATAATTACGGTCTTACAGTCGAAAAAGAAATTTGTTTTACAATTAGACTATTAGAGAAAAATCTTAGAATTTCATGTTTTGCATATATATGATAATTTTAACCATTCATTAACCATTGCAACATCCGAAAAAAGGTTTTTCAAAGTTAAATTGCTCAAATTCTCAGATATGAGATTTTTCAAGTGATAATCTTGTAAGTTTGCAAATGTCTATTGTTGTTTTAATTGTGTTTTCTTAACAAAACAATGAAAAATAATGTCTTTCACAACGTTTGATTATTCTTCTATGGTTTATTAATGAAATATTAAATTAATAATTCAAAGTAATGGAACATGCTTTCGTTCTATGGGAATTTATTTTTGAGTTTTTGGTCAAAGCTTCAAAAATGCTCGAGACAACTCTAATCGATAGTAAAATATTTAAAAGAAAAAAACCAAAAGAAAAGCAATATAAGAGGAAAATAAAAAGAAAGAAGGTGAAGGGTTTAATCGAGCTTTTAATTTTTTTTTTGAGTTCGAGCCTTTTCGAGTTCAAGTTTCAATATTATATTTCGAGTTCAAGTTTAACTTGATAATTTTTAGCTCGTGAGTTTTTTAGTCGAGTTTAGCTTACTTTTAAAGTTTTCGAGTTCGAGTCAAGCTCAACAGTACTCGAGTTCGACTCGGCTCGTTTAACAAATGACGTCGTTTGATTTAATTTTTTTAAAAGAAAAAAAGAGAACCGGCAGTTCACACCGGTTTGGTCGGTTTTCAGCCGGTTCACTTCAGTTTTGTCGGTTCTCAGCCGGTTCTACCAATTCTTTACCGGTTCTGTGCTCATCCGGTTTTGGGAGTTAATCGGACCGGACAGGCCACCGGTTCACGGTTCAACCGGCGTTTGGTTTAATTTGGGGCTGAAAAAAATCATAACAAACGATGTCGCTTGGTTTAATTTTTTTAAAAAAACAATCCCACATGGCTAAGAAACATAGAAGAACATCCCAACTTACTTCTATAAATACTAGAGGTAATTTGACATTCAAAATCATGGAGCCTTTTGGTGAGCACAGAGAGAACTATTCTTTCGCTTCAATTGAGCTCGAATTTCAAGCTTTAATCGAGCTTTTAAATTTTTTTTGAGTTCGAGCCTTTTCGTGTTCAAGTTTCAATATTATATTTCGAGTTCAAGTTGAACTTGATAATTTTTAGCTCGTGAGTTTTTTAGTCGAGTTTAGCTTACTTTTAAAGTTTTCGAGTTCGAGTCAAGCTCAACAGTACTCGAGTTCGACTCGGCTCGTTTAACAAATGACGTCGTTTGATTTAATTTTTTTTAAAAGAAAAAAAAGAGAACCGGCGGTTCACACCGGTTTGGTCGGTTTTCAGCCGTTTCACTTCGGTTTTGCCGGTTCTCAGCCGGTTCTACCGGTTCTGTGCTCATCCGGTTTTGGGAGTTAATCGGACCGGACAGGCCACCGGTTTACGGTTCAACCGGCCGGTCCGGTCCGGTCCGGTTTTAATAACACTGCTTAATATCAATTCCAAAGTCAAAGGTCTATAGGTAAATTCCAATTCAAGTCCCTGAACTAAATGAAAACCCACAGAACAAGTCCTAAGTTTTCAAAATCTTACATTGTGGTCCATCAAAATTGATACTAAATAAATTAATTTAAGCTCAAGAATTTTCGAGGTGTGAGATGCAGGTTCGTGTAGTGTGCTTTCTGATGCAAGCGGGAGATTATATTCTTTTGTTCATATAGTGGCAGTGCTGAATCAAGGGGGCTTATGCGTTAGGATTGAGTTAAATGGCATAGGTGGTGTTGGTGTTCAGTAGTGTGGCTTGTCTGATACCTTGAGAATTCTGTGGAGCATTTCTTTTAAGATATTTGGGTGGTCATTTATTATGGCTGATCTCTGTCTGATGCTGCTTGTATTTCCTTTCTTTGGAATTGATTGGTTTTGTTGGCCGTGCGTAGTGTGGTATGCTCAGTTCTATTGTTGATTGTAAGCTTGACAACGGTATGGTGCACCATTTTTCATCTATTTTATTTAGAGTTAGGGAGATTTTTTAATGAGACCCAAGCCGTTAATCATTTTGCATGCGTTGTTTATCTAATACCATACAAAACCTTTTAAAAAATGGTTTCAATGCTCAAAGAAGAATCTAATCTTACGAGAGTTGCTTACGTAGGGTTTAATCTTTTAAAACAATCAGACAATGGTTTAACAAATTTCAAATTTGTTCAAATAAAGATAATATTTTAAAATGGTCAACTAAAGGCTCAATCTTTTCAACTGCTTAAATGAAGGCCTAATGTATGCAACAACATGTTTCACTATTAGACACTTATTTGAACATATTGGGGGTGTTTGTAAATAACTTATAGTTGGTAGTTGGTAGTTGATTCTAGTAATTGGTTTGGTCAACTGATTTGATTAGTTGATTTGAGAAATTAATTTGATTAATTGTTTATACAAAAGTGTTCGATAAAATTTAAATGATAGCCGATAGTTGATATGGGTAAAATGAAAAATAAGGGTATGATATATTTAATTGTTAAGTGTGTGTATGTTTTACAATACTTTAGTCTTTATTGGAGTAAAATTATTCAGATAAAATACTTTTGACTAAGAATTACAAATATCACTATTAGACACTTATTTGAACATATTGGGGTGTTTGGTAAATAACTTATAGTTGATTTTTTTAGCTAATTCTAGTAAATGGTTTGATCAACTGATTTGATTAGCTGATTTGAGAAATTGATTTGATTAACTGTTTATATAAAAAGTGTTCGGTAAATTTAACTAATAGTTGATAGCTTATATGGGTAAAATGACAAATAAATGTATGATACATTTAATTGTTAAGCACATGTATATTTTACAATACTTTAGTCTTTATTGAGGTGAAATTATTCAGATAAAATACTTTAGTGAGATTGATACATACTATTAACTTGGTATAAAATATCAACTTTATATTTTTTTTTATTTTCATGTTTTGCTATATTTTTTTAACTAAAATATATTTGAGAATCTACAACTAAAAAATAGAATAATAAAATAAAATTTCATTAATTCATCATTAGACGTTGCATAAAATTGATTTTACACAATTTCATTGAAAATAAATTTAGATTACATAAATATTCAAGAAAGACATGCATATCCAAACAAGTACAAACAAATATACTTTCATGTTTTGCTATATTTTCTTAACTAAAATATATTTGAGAATCTACAACTAAAAAATAGAATAATAAAATAAAATTTCATTAATTCATCATTAGACGTTGCATAAAATTGATTTTACACAATTTCATTGAAAATAAATTTAGATTACATAAATATTCAAGAAAGACATGCATATCCAAACAAGTACAAACAAATATACTTTCATGTTTTGCTATATTTTCTTAACTAAAATATATTTGAGAATCTACAACTAAAAAATAGAATAATAAAATAAAATTTCATTAATTCATCATTAGACGTTGCATAAAATTGATTTTACACAATTTCATTGAAAATAAATTTAGATTACATAAATATTCAAGAAAGACATACATATCCAAACGAGTACAAACAAATAGAAATATTTAAGAAACATGGTGTGGTTTTATGGCAATGATGTAATTATGGAAATAATAAGGTCAAATATGTCATTTAAATCTTATTTTGCAATCAACTCTCCCAAACCGCTGGATTTTCCAACGTTTTAATTTTCACCTTATTTTGCACAATCAGCTATTTCAAAAAGGTGTTTACCAAACACTAAAATTGAAAGGTTTGACTATCAATCAGTTATTTATGCTTAAATAAACTAAAATCTCTTCAAAAAAAAAATTGTTTACCAAACACCACATATTTTAAAATTCCATCCTTATTTAATCGTATTAAAAAATTAAACCCTTACTTAAGCATATCAAAAATATGATGGACCCTTATTTGATTATTTTGAAAAGTTAGACTTTTTATTAACAGCCTCTAAAAGTTTATTCCATTATTCGAGCATTTTCCTACTAAATTAGAACTTACTACAAAAAGTAACGGTTGAAACTAGGGATTGCAAGTGGGCGAATTTTTTTTGGATCTAATATGATCACAAATTTTATTTCATATAGAAACCTACCACGTTTTGGATAAAAATGTCGAATTTTATTTATACAGCTTTTCTTATGCTTGTCGTATAAGATTTTGGGGGTAACTTCCTCTTTCATTTTCAAAATTTGAGCAAAAGATTAAAGTTTTTCAATCGTTAGCTCTTTATTTGGGACCCATAAATAAACCTAATCATATTCGATATTCAAATAAATTAAATGAACCCTAATAGGAAATTAAGCGATGTTTTCAAGCACTAATTAAATTTTAGAAATCGGAGCCAAGAAAGTCAAGCTTTGTTTGCATGAAATGAAAGGAGTAGGGTTATCGGATTTTGACTTTTTATGGAGTCTAGTTTCTAAGCTGCACCCATTTTTTTCCTCCCTGCTGTCCCTTTTCCACACAACCATATTTAGATTTTTAATCGACAACTGGGTAGAAATGTTCTCCTTTACGGGTAAATCAATTTTCTTCGAGAAAATAAATACTAATATTTATGTAGGCTGTCGTTTGTTTATTCGTAGACACATTAATTGGTATAATCTCTCCATCAAACCCAAATCTTGCAAAGATTTCCCACTTCCTGGTGCTCATTATGCCCGAACCTGACCCGATTGAGTTGAACTTTTAAAAAAATCGGGTTTAAATCGAATTTTGTTTTTTAAGGTGACAAAATAAAATTCGACCCAAACCCATAAAAAATGTTTTCAAATGAATATGTGACAAATTTTAGTACTAAAAGTGTGATTATTGGAAAGATTGAAAACAAATGGCATGATTAACTGTGATTACAGATTGAAAGAGTATATGGGCAATTTTGGTTTTTGCATATGAATTCTAGCTGTAATCAAACTAAGAAAGAAATGAGTGCTAATCTAATCTAATCTAACCATTAAAGCAGAAAAAGTAATATAAAAGTGATATAGAGTAGATTTCAATTGAGATAGGATTATATTAGAACCCATAAAAATGGCAGGTATTTTGTAGGGTAGTGATTAAATGCAACTATTTCCCCATGTGAAATTTGATGGCATTTTCGACTTGTTTACCAAAACACTTGGGAGAAATTAGTTTCTACTCCATTTTTAATAGTTTATTTTATGTTACACCTCTTCCAAATAGCTTCCTCTTATCCAAACTTTTAGAATTTTATATCTTTCGCATAGTTGATCTGATCGCAATCAAATTCATAACCAATAAACTCTATTATATAATGATATTGTCGATTCACTTTATCGACTTGCAAATAATAATTATGATATTAAACCTGACATTCATGTACATTGAGAATCAGTATATAAAACTTCCAACACAGTGGATAGGTGACCCGATCTCTTGAATTCGTTCTATCTCTCTCTTCTCTTCTTTTCTCTTACATTGTTCATCATCTTCATTCTTTATAAAAGTAGTTGATTACGACTCTTTAGCCAAACCAGAAAAGATAAATTGCATATAGTTATCGTAACCTATATTTTGTCATTAACCATAAAACTGATTTATAAATCAACAAAAATTAGTTTGCTTTTTGTGACAAAATGTGTAGATGTAATCAAATAAAAGGGCACTCATAGTTTTAGCTTGGAATTGAGAGTCCAAAGGCTGCATTCCACAAATATTTTGGATTTCACACAGTTTCATGCTTCTACTCTAATATTTACTAAATAAATAAATTTGTTCAACTTTTGGATCACATGTCTAGCAAGTGCCCTACCATCTCTTTTACTTGGTTTCCGCTGCTCGAGATCGTGGAAAGCTTTTTGATTAAACAAATAGTATGGTATGTAATAATTTAAAGAATCAAATGTTTTATATTAACAAAATAAATATAAGTACACCCCACATCCATGTATATTAATTCTTCAATCTGAAATTATAAAGTATTTAATCCTGTGAAATAAAAGTAATTATGGAAAATAGGTTTGGGAGGGTCCATCATATTATCAAGTTTGCTGGAACTTCACTCCCAAATCTGATGGGTTGTTCTTTTGATTTATATAGTCATAAAGATGTATTGCAATTTTAATAAGACAAGGGAAAGATATTGTATATAATAACGATGGGGTCTATTCATCATATTATATATATATATATATTTTTTAAATATAGCCCAAACACACTTTAAATGTTTTCCATAACCATATTATATTCTATAAAAAAATATTATTATATTTATACTAAAAAGTTATTGAGTAAAATATGTGAGTAGACAATTATTTATCGCTTAATGTTGAAAATATTAAGTTAATTTATTTATAAAAAAACGTATATTTGAATTTAAATATTTAAATTTTATTCAAAACTATACAAAATGATAGTAATATCCTATATTAATAAAATTAAAATTATGAAATAGGAAAATTTCAAGATGCAGATTTGTTATTGTCAATAAATATAATTGTATTTTTCATAAGGAGGAGGAGGTGGTGTTACTTAAGATTCAACCCAAAATTTAATATCAATCGAAATTAAAATAATGTTTCTTATCAATATATCGCATGTTTAGTCATAAAGAATATAATTACATTTAATAATAAATTTTATTAATATCTTAAAACAATGTTTTAATATAAATTAAATACTTATATTTTAATAATTAATTTTGTAGTTCGTCAAATAACTTTTGAGATAGCTAATTTCATTCATATGGATTTGACCCAAATCAAATATATATTTTTTAAAAAATTAATTAATATAATATTTTAAATAAAAAAATAAATTTAAGCAAATAAAAATTTTATCATTGTCTTTGGATTAATTTAATCTTTGAACATTTTTTTTTTGGTGCAATGATCTTGAACACTTTTAGGTCACAACTAATTATGGCTTATTCAACTCTGATTTCACATGGCATTGAATAATGATTATTATTCGTATTATATCAAAATTAATCAGTATAATTTAATAAACTTGTAACAGATTAACATAATAATATAATTAACAATGATTTATGCACACTCAATCACAGTAAAGACAATGGGATGGTATAGTGTCAATCACGTGCTTCACTTTTGAGAGTTATATATGAGTGGGGTTTGGTTAAAGTCCATAATAAGTCCCTATATTGTATTAAAAGTTTATTTTAGTTTATCTTTTCTAAAAGGGGATTTTTTAATCCTTGTACATTTGAAAAGTTAACATTTGCGGTCCAAAATGTGAAAGTTATGGGTAGTTGGTTTAAATATTTTTGATTAAACACTCTTTTATCATATCTCGGTCAACAAGTTAACGCCCAACTCATATGATCGTTAATTTTTTAACAAAAAGGGTGAGTTTGGAATATATGAATAACTGAGTGATCATTTTGTAACTTTTAATAATATATTCAGGTGACTATTTGTGTATTTTACCCTTTTATTTAAATATTAGTCTCTCCCCTCTACTTTTGTATATTACCTGCCAATTAAATCATTGAGATTAATAAGACTTATATAACAAATAAATACATAAAGTATATTATCTATTTTATTTAAGTACCTATAGCATTTTCGGTCAAAATAAGTACATAAAATTATCTTTTTGGTCAAAATATATATCTTAAATATTTTTTAGTCAAAATAAGCACATAAAATATTCGATTTTTTCATCCAAGTACCTAAAATATTCTTTATTTAATGGTGCATATCAACTATTTTAGAACTCAGATGAAAACGTTTGAATAGTTTATGTACCTATTTTGACATAAAAATATTTTAGGTACATATTTTGATTAAAAATATAATTTTATATGTTTATTTAAAAAAATAGGTACTTAAATGGAAAATAGAATATATTTTAGATATATAATTCCTATTAATAATAATATTCTTTTGTAAGTAATTTTTTTATTGGAAGTTTGACCACCGACTCACCTGCTTTACACCTAAATTTTACCGAACTTCCTGGAATTTTACATGTTTTATTTTATTATATTCCCTATCAAATGATCACATCCCATGGTTGTTGTGCAATTTTAATTTAACAAAAATAATTTCTTAGGTGTTTTGTAAAAGATTCATGGGTATTATCCATCCGAATCTACCGGTGCTTCCGTCAATAATATATAACCTCAGCACAGCAAAGTAACAGAGATTTCCAAAGTGAAGTACGCTTTGCAATGGAAACGATTAGCCAATTGTATATTAACTATTAATATCTCAGTACATGTCCTCCTTTTTTTCTTATTAGTGATTTATTGGGTCGGTTTTTTAGTATGACTTTGGGTCATGTTTTTAGAGATAAGTTCAGGTTAACTTGAATTCAAATTTAGGATAAAATATTTAATTTGATGTGACCTAAAAAAATAATATAATTATAATTTATATATTTAAATATAACTACAATAATATTCTTCTATATATTATTTTTTATTAGATTTTTATTTTATTAAATAAAATTATAATTATAAATATATTTACTTCGGGTCGGGTTTGAGTTTTATCTTAAAATGCATGTTGGATTTTGGGTCGGGTGAAATTATCCTAAACTCGGTTCAAGTTGAGTTTTGGGTGGATGTTATATATTTTTCAGATCGGGTCAGATCGATAGAAAAACCTAACTCAACCCAACTCATACTTATTCTTATCTAATAATATCCATGCATATTTTTAATAAATCCCTTAACGTATCTGTGGCCCTTAAGCAGGGATGAACCAAGAAAGGATGGTAGACGACAATCGATAAAAAAACCTAACTCAACCCAACTAATGCTTATTCTTATATAATATCCAACTCAGTTGGTAGAGCACAAGGTTTTTAACCTTGAGGTCGTGGGATTGAGTCCCACGGAGGGCATTTCATAATTCGGAGGTCTCTTACGGAAGCTGCTCTCAACATGGTGTTGGGGGTAGCCTACTATCTTACCTCCCCCTTACTCCATACATATGGGAAAAAGAGACAACCATTTTTTTGTATTTATATTAATAATATATTTTTACACCCTTTCAAATTTTATAAATTCACATTCTTTTAAAATTTTAGAAGTTCATCCCATCACATAAGATCCTAAGAATATCTCTCTTTGGAGTATTTAAAATTGAATACCCGTATTTTCGGATACCCGATTTTCCTAGTTATATATTTATTGGTCCATGTCTCGGTCCGTTAAGTTTGGGTACTCGTAAAACTAGAGTACCCATATTTTTGGGTCACAGGTATATATTTTTTATTTTTTCAAATCCAAAACTTTTTTAAAAAATCACATAGAAAATACATAAAGTTTAAAAGCTCATAATACATAATCACATAGAAAATACATAAAGTTTAAAAGCTCATAATACATAATCACATAGAAAATACATAAAGTTTAAAAGCTCATAATACATAATCATACACAAAAATTAGTGATTTGAAGTTAGTTTTAAGGATATATGTATTAAAGTTTATTTCCCAAAGAAAATATTAAAAATATTAATATCGATTGTGATTTTTTCATTCGAACCCCACATTGATAAATTAATATTTTTTTTAAATTTAAAACTTTAAAGGACATAATACAAAGCTAGAAAGAATTTAGGAATTTAAAATTAATTTTAAGGTAAAAATATTGAAAAACCTAAAATAAAAACACAACTCAAACTTGGCCCAAATACCCGTGAAAAATCAAAGGCTGGATAATTATTTTAGAGAACTACCCCCATTTTTTGGGTTCAGATCGATGAATCAACGTGCTAAATTAATTGAGTCAGATATTTTTAAACATCAATAAGGTTCTCTCACTTCATATATAAACAAGGAGTTAATCTCATACTTTGATTTCATACAATCAAACTATCCTAAAATTATAAAAAGAATTTTACACAATATTAATAAATCTTTAACTATACACGGTTGATTCATAGTATTGTCTAGAGTCCAAAGAGTATGAAATCATGACGATTA
Source organism: Hibiscus syriacus (assembly GCF_006381635.1). Lineage (NCBI taxonomy): Eukaryota > Viridiplantae > Streptophyta > Magnoliopsida > Malvales > Malvaceae > Hibiscus > Hibiscus syriacus. The sequence continues at coordinate 14,752 of NW_024061877.1, read as the reverse complement.
ATTTATATTGGGTCGATAACTTTTTTTTTAAAATTACGGCATTATCTTCTTTTCTAAAGACAACTAATTATTCTGTAGAAGAGAAAGGTAGAACATGAAATTGATTACATGTAGCTGTAGTATATATATTAGCAGAAAATTATATATAAATTAAGATCCAACTACCAAAATTAAGAGGGATAACATAAAGGTTGAGACGAATAGATGGATCATGGTAGTTCATGGCCCTAGCAAATTAAAAGACACTTTAATTTTCAAAACTAGAAGAGATAATGTTTATTTTTTTGACATATCGAAGTTTAATGATTTGAATTTATTCAATTTATCTATTTTTATTCAAACAAATTTTCATTAATTATAAAAAATAAATACTAAATTGACCGTATAATCATCAGTATAGAGTAGTTGGAGAGTGTTATTTTTTCTCCAACTCTGACTCTGGTCACTTCTTAAAGCAGCATCTTAATTAATTTTGATTGACCAAAATTTCCCTCTGTTGCATTTCCTGCAAAAGGAAAAAAATAAAGCAGTAATTGTTTCCCATGACTTTAGGTGTAGCAAGATCAACTTCTGTAGCTAAATTCGTTCACCGAACTGCCCTTATGAAGGTGGGCCTGCCCTAACACTGCACCAGAAGTCGACAAATGGCCTAAAACTACACAACCTTGCCAATGAGGATTTGCAGAGAATACCCAGTACAGCAAGCGTGAAAAGAGAGAGATAACCCCTGTTTTTCTTCCCCCATATATATATATATATATATATATATATATATATATGGGATGTATATTTTATCTAAATTTAATGAGTTTTGATATGATATGATATAATATGATATGATTAAATTATTATTTTGAAAATGCAAGTTAATAAGTCTGGGTCGAGTGTTTCCTTTAAGGGTGGGTCAGATTGAATTAGGTTCAAGGTGAAAAATTTGATCTATCATAACATAATATTATAATATCCCATATATAGGGATAATTACAATAACACTTCTTTATATTTTATTTTTTAAAAGTAACCCTTATTTCTCCTAATATATAAGTTAAAATCCACTTATATTATATAAAATTAATAAATTCTATACTAATTTATAGTTATTAAATTTAAATAAATAAATGACTTAGATTTAATTAGAATATATAAGTCATAAATATTTTTTTAAAAAAATACCTTTTGAAATGTGAGCTAATATATGTAACCCGAATTGAAAGTTAATTCAGGTCATTGATAAAACAAATACAAATAATACAGCGACGTTGGCAGGTGGAAGTACTCTGACTGAGGAGTATGAAAATGGCTAAAATTCGAGAATACAAATGGTAGTTTTTTTCTCAAAATATTGGTCCGTTTGCTGCCATTTTCTATAAAGAACAAAATTTAGAGGAATCCCCAGATTTGTTAATGATTTCCTGACCTGGGTTTTCTTTTCCTTTTATTTTTCTGGGTGGAATCCTATTCTTTTTTCTTTTTTTTTCCTTTAAAGAATTTCAGTTTGATATATAATATTAAGTGTATAATGTGCATTTCTGCAAATGAAATTCTCCTCTCTTTCTCTCTCTCTAGGGACAAGAATTAATGGTGGGAAATTGATGAGATCTTAGTTGTTGGATCTGATAAATTATTGTTAAAGCTCCAACTTGGGATTTTACTTTACTTTTTTTTTTCAAGAATGTTTTAGTGAATTTATTTATTTATCCTTAAAAATTTAGTCAAATTTTTAGGATTATTTGTTTATCTAATTTTAAAATTATAAAATTTTATAACTTCCAACCAAAAATAATATTTTGATATAATATAAGATTAAATGACTATTTTTCATTTTATGAATCTCTCTATCGTTAATCATCTTTTTCAATTTATATGTTCTCTCTTTTTTTCCACAAATACTCCCGTAAAACTTTTTATCCAAATTAAAAGAGATCGAACCGTAGAAAGCCATCTCATTTCTTTCCTCAACAACCATTAATATTTTAGGGTGAAAATTTGTACTAGGTTTCATGTTTTATATCCAAGGTTAATAGAGGACTAGAGGTTAAAAACAAAATTTAAGATTTGGGAAACAATTATTTAGTCCAAAATTCTCGAATTTATTATTGCTTACTGACCTTCCAACCTGAATTGAAGTAGGCATGTCAGGTCAGGATACCTAAACTCTTTAAACCCCATTTTTATTAAGCCTCAAGATTACTCCTTGCTCCTTAACTAATGAGGTGTCTTGTAAGATTGATCCAATCTTGCTTAGTGGACAAAATACTATTATTGCACTTAATTAATACTAACAGTTAGTGTTTACCACTTAATCTTCCATTAAAGTCCCTTTCCATTTCACTTTATTTTGAATTAAGTGATTGGTTCGGTTGGTGAGTGAGCTCATTTATTTTGACACCATTAATAATTGGGTAAACTACGTATTTAGTCGGTTAATTATTCTCGTAATTTTATTTTAATCATTTATCTTTTTTTTAAAATTATACTTCATGTTATGTTTCTTTTTTGTTTTGGTCACCATTGTTAAAAATTTAACGATACTATTAATGTCTCACCACAAGATAAAGTCATATTAGTCAGTTAATTGTTCTCGTAATTTTATTTTAATAATTTATTTTTTTTAAATTATACTTCATGTTATGTTTTGGTCACCACCGTTAAAAAAATTAACGATGCTATTAATGTCTCACCACAAGATAAAACCATATTAACATTAAAAAAAACACACATCACCATTTTTATTTTTACTTTTTTACAATAAAACAAAATAAAAAAAACACACATCTCCATTTTTATAAAATTAGCTGAATTTTAGTGATGGAACTGCTCTGGGCGCTTGATAGCAGGTCTAATGGGCACTCAGATCTTGGTCTTCTTCGTTGCTGATTGCTGGGTTTTCTTCCTGATTTTGGTTGCAACTGATCTGTTTTCTCTATTCCTTCTTGAATTTTATGGAACCTTTGTCTTCCGAGCTTGATTGGAGAAAGCTTTTTCGAGGAACGAAGGAGCAATCCCTAGAGTTCTTTCCGCCTGAAGTGCTGGAGGGTATTTCGACTGTAAAGCCTCCTGTCGCTGTATTTGATGAGGGAATTGCTGAATGAGATTGTGCTATGGTTGGGCAGTTCATTGGAGACGCTCCCAACTTTGGCTCTATGCAGCGTATTGCTGAGATTATTTGGGGGAAAGCTTCTCATGTTAAGGTAAGCTTGGCTGGGCACAACCTATATGTTTTTCATTATCTAATTCGGATTTGAGAGACTGGGTGCTTGAGAATGGCCCTTGGCACATTCAAAACAAGCCTCTTGTGTTAAGAAAATGGGAACCGAGCTTGAGGAAACTTGATTTTGATCTAAAATGCATGCTTGTCTGGGTTCAATTATACAATTTTCCTTTGGAGCTTTTTTCTCGAGTAGGTCTTAGCTATATAGCTAGTGATGTGGGTAATCCATTGTATATGGATATTGTTACTTCTTCAAAGGAGAGACTCGAATTTACCAAAGTTTGTGTTGAGGTTGAAGCTGGGGCAGTGATCCCTGAGGTGATCCATGTAGTTTTAAGGGATGGCTCTATTGCAAAAAATAGGGTGTATGCTCATTGGTTTCCTAAGATTTGCTTGCAGTGTAACACTTTTGGCCATTTAGCAAGTAGTTGTGTTGAAGTGCTAAAAGCCCCTGTGAAAACCAAGGAAACAAAGGAAACTCATTTTTGGAGGAAGAATGTGAGTTCAAGTACTCTTGGTAATGCTAGTAAAGAGGGATTGGTTGGTAATTCTAGCTTGCCTTTGGCTCCCTCTTCCTCTGCCACTCAGACGACTCAATCAAGTAGTGAGATGCAAAGGGCTACTAGTTTGAAATTAGGTGTTGTTGAGGAAGTATCTGTTTTTGCTCTTCAAGAGCCTACTGATCCCTCTCTGCAGGTGGATAAGGAAGTGGCAGACAGTCATGGGAAAGATGACCAAGTTGGTTCTGGTGAGCTGCCAACTGACCCTGCTAGTCATGGTAGTAAGGCCGAGTCAATGGGGAGTGTTGTTCTTCACGCTCAATCTCTACAAGCTGTCGAGAAAGTTTCGATTAGTGGTGGTCAGATTGATGCTGCTGGAGATAAAATCATCCCTAAAGCTACAAACTATGGTGGAGATTTCCCTTCTCTACAAGATTCCATAAATCAAAAGAGGAAGGCTAGGGGGAAAAAGAAGGATAATACTGGTTCATCTAGCAAATTGGAAACTCTTGCTGGAGGTGGTGTTCTTGATGGGCCAAGGAAGACTAGAACAACATCCTTGGGAGTTGCTATGCTTCTTAATGAAATAAAGACAAAAAAGAAAGAGCATTTGGATAGGGCTAATGGCCTTGAGGTAAGTTGTGGTGTTGCTAGTAGAGATCCTCCTATACCTAACAAATGATATTTAGTTTTTGTAATGTTAGGGGGATCAATAATAGCCTCAAATTAAGAAGAGTCATGAGGAGGTTGGAGGCTCTATGTGTTGATGTTACATGTTTTATGGAAACTAGAGTTCGAAGTGCAAATTTCTCAAAGGTTTTTGAAGCTTTGAGTGTTGATTGGAATTTTGCTGCTAATTATGATTTTTCTGATGGATGCAGGCTTTGGGTGTTGTGGAGGAAAGGGCTGGCTTTTTCTTTCTTAAAAGGTTGTGATCAGGCCCTTACTATTGTTGGAGATGTAGTTGGTCATAGCATGGTTATTACTGCTGTGTATGGTAGAAACAATGGACTGGCTAGGAGGGGTCTTTGGGAGCATTTGAAGAATCTTGAAGCTGACATTGGTTCTCTCACATGGCTTATTGGGGGTGATTTCAATGTTGTTTCCAATGCTCAAGAAAGTTCATATTTTGATATTTTGGGATTGTATAGCAGTTCTGACATGGAGGATTTTAAAGGATGCTTGGTGGATTTGGAGTTGTAGGACCATCCTTATTCTGGCCCCCTGTTCACCTGGTCAAATAAGCAAGAAAATTCTTATTTGGCTCGAAAACTGGACAGAATACTTATAAATTCTCAATGGTTGCTGGAATTCCCTGACTCATTTGTGGAGTTTCAAGCTCAGGGAGTCTCAGATCACTGCCTTGGCATAGTTTGGTCTCAAAGAAGTGCTCAAGTCCATAGGCCTAAGCCTTTTAAATTTTTTAATTGTTGGACTGCAAATGTAAATTTTTTGAGGGTGGTAAGGGATTCTTGGCAAGAACAGTGTACTGAAAATACGATGCAAATTCTGTTCTGCAAGATGAAAAGGCTCAAACCTGTGTTAAGGGAGTTTAACAAGAGCTTTTTCTCTGACATCTCTGGTAGAGTGGCTGGTAAGAGGGCTGAACTGGAATCTATCCAGATTCACAATCTTGGCCAAGTTGATCATAGAAGAGTGGCTGAAGAGAAGTGGTTCAGGCAGAATTAATTGAATTGGAAGCTGCAGAATCTGAGTTTTATAGGCAACAAGCAAAAGCTCACTGGTTGCAAGAAGGTGACTTGAATACTAAATTCTTTCATCAGAGAGTTGAATCAAATAAAAACGGAATACTATTAGAATTATTAAAGATGAGAATGGGGCGTTTCATGAATCTTTTGATGGTATGGCTACTGAGCTGGTTAATTTTTTCAAGGGCCTTATTGGCACTCCTGACCCTCTCGTGAAGGGCTGTTATGTGGAATGACTGAAATCTTTGTTGAACTACTCCTTGCCTGATGGAGCTGATGCACTCCTTGTTGGTGAGATCACAGATAAGGAGATTAAGGAAGCACTTTTCAGGCAGGGGAAAGATAAAAGCCCAGGGCCAGATGGTTACACTCCATGGTTTTTCAAGGTAGCATGGGAGATTGTTTGTAAAGATTTTCTGGCTGCTATCAGGTATTTCTTTCATACATCTTCACTCCTGCCTGCTTTTAATGCCACCACAATTACCTTGGTGCCTAAATCCTTGAATGCTTGTATGGCTAAGGACTTTAGGCCTATTTCTTGCTGCTCAGTTATTTACAAAACAATTACAAGGATTTTAGTCACTAGACTGGCAGTCTATTTCCCTGGTATGATTTCTCATAACCAATCAGCATTTGTAAAGGGTCGAAATATTGCTGAAAATACCTTGCTTGCTCAGGAGATTGTTAGAGGTTACTCTAGGAAAAATCTTTCTCCTCGATGTTCTTTGAAAATAGATCTCCAAAAAGCTTTTGATTCAGTTTGCTGGGGTTTTTTTTACTGAATGTTCTTGAAGCTTTGGGTTTGCCTTCCATTTTTTGTGGATGGATCAAAGCATGTATGACTTCTCCTATGTATTCTATTTCTTTAAATGGTAGTTTGGTAGGGTATTTTTTGGGAGCAAGAGGAGTGAGGCAAGGGGACCCATTGTCTCCATACCTCTTTGTTATTGTGATGAATGTGCTTTCAATCCTGCTGAATGTTGCTGCTAAGGATGGTGTCTTTAAGTTCCATCCAAAATGCAAGAAAATTTATCTTACCCACCTTTGTTTTGCTGATGATTTACTCCTGTTCTGCCATGGATCTCTTGATTCTGTTATTGGGGTTGTGAGCATTCTCGACAGTTTCTATGAACTCTCTGGTTTAAGATTAAATGCTATGAAATCTGAGTTTTTTGCTAGTGGGGTGCCTGAGAATAGCCTGTAGCAGATTCATTTAGCTAATGGTTTCAAAATTGGCCAGTTGCCTGTTAGATACCTAGGAGTGCCTTTGGTTACTCGAAAGCTCATAAGTAAGGATTGCTCGGCTTTACTTGTTAAAATTAAGAGTATGATTGATAAATGGTCTAGCAGGCATCTAAGCTTTGGGGGAAGACTTCAGCTTGTTAAATCTATTTTATTTAGCATCTTTGGCTATTGGAGTAGACAACTTGTCTTGCCCAAAGGTGTTATTACTGACATTGAGAAGCTCTGCATGAGGTTTTTTTGGAGGGGAAATGATATTCCAGCAAAAGGGGCTAGAGTGAGCTGGAGTCAGATTTTTTGTTTAAAATCTGAAGGTGGTTTGGGCCTAAGGAAGTTAACAGATTGGAGCAAGGCTTGCTGCCTTTTGCTTGTCAGGAAAATTCTTGCTGATGAGGGGTCCTTATGGATTGCATGGATCAAAGGTTATTGCTTCAAAACTATGGATTATTGGAATGTTGGTTGCAAACTCCATTTTAGCTGGATTCTCAGGAAATTGATAAAGCTAAGGGATGAAGCTAGAAGACTGTTCTGGTCTGCTACTAATTTGGTGCAGTTCAAAGGTGGTTGGATTTGGGATAGTGTTCGAGAAAAGAGAGACAAGGTTGATTGTCATGTACTTATTTGGTTCACTGCTCATATTCCTAAATTTTCCATTATAGCTTGGATGGTGATTCTTGATAGGTTGCCAACAAGGGACAGATTAGTCAGATTTGGCGTGGTGACTGATGATGCATGTGGGCTATGTGCTGCTGGCCAGAAATCCCGAAATCATCTCTTCTTGGACTGTTCTTATGCAAAGGAGGTTTGGGGTACTATTCTGCGAGCTTGTGGACTCCAGCTTCAGGTGTTTCACTGCTGGAATGATGCTTTGCACTGGCTGGTATCGAGTTTGAAAGGTAAATCCCTTTTTCGAATACTAAAGCTAGCTTGGACTAGTTTTGTTATTTTGTCTGAGAGGAGCGGATCACAGGATTTTTAGAGGTGTGATCCGTCCAGCTGAGGAAATTGTTGATAGAGTTAGAGAGGCAGTTAGAATCAAAATGTATAGGAGTCATGTGAACATATTGGATAATGTAATAGGAGGTTGTGTCTTGCTTGGAATTTGATTTAGTCGTTTGAATGTTCTTTGTAATAGCTTGCTGCTTCCTTTTGGATAAATAAAAACTTTACTTATCAAAAAAAAAAAAAAAACTGTGCATTTACAAGTAACTCTGCTTTCGTTAAAAATGGACCAATATGTATTTCCATCGTCCTTTTTCATTGAAAAATACATATTTTTATTTTACTTTGTGTGAATCATTGACAAAAAGATGTTTCGGTGCTTGGTTTTATATGTAACAATGTGAGTGGTGGTGTTTTTTTAACATATGGTTAGGAAAGGACAGCGAGATTAATGGAGATTGGCACACAAATCACACAAGAGGAAGGTTAAAATGATTATTTAAAGGTTTCAACTTCGAGAACAAGGCATATTTGAGCAAATCTACTTGATAAATAAGCCAATTCTTCATTAAAGAAAATAAATTTAACAGTCATGAGATTAATGGACTGTTAATTGGTATTTGGGTTTCTTTCTTTTTTGTTCTCCACAGTTTTGAAGCTGTTTTGGTCAAACTCCCATCACTATGTATTCACACACTGGTTTTCGGTTGGAAATCCCTTTCTTTTGCATGTTTTGTCACTTTCCATGTTTTTGAAAATAAAAATCCCATTCAACCGCTAATGGTTGATATGATGTCTTAAAACAACAGCAAAACATAGGTGTAAAAACTGAGAAAGAACAAACAGATTAGCAAAAGTTTAAATAGTGGGAAACAATGAGTTGAAAAAGCCAGATAAATACTGGGGGAAAAGAGATAATGAAGAGAGTCTTTAGTTCGTAAAACTTAGATATTTTTATTTTATTTTGCAAATGTCACAAGATTCGGAAGAGACAAAGACGATCGAGCAATGGAAATGGTCCGAAATGCAAGGCCTTGAACTTGTGTCACAACCGGAGGAAACTCAAGTTGAAGCTCAAGCTCATCAGGGAAGTGCAGGAGAGAGAAGAAGAGAAATGGAAAACTCTGCAGCTTCTTCTTCTTCTTCTTCGGAGAAGAAGAAAGATGGGAGTAGTAATGGTGGGAAAGGAGAGAAATCAGATGATGTTCCTTCAGTTGGTTTTGGTGAACTCTTTAGATTTGCTGATGGTTTGGATTATGTGTTGATGGGAATTGGCTCACTTGGTGCTCTTGTACACGGCTGTTCTTTGCCTATATTCCTCCGTTTCTTTGCCGATCTTGTCAATTCTTTTGGTTCTAATGCTAACAACATGGACAAGATGATGCAAGAAGTTTTAAAGGTCATTACTTTTTAAAACTCCATTTTTCCCTAAACGAATTTTCACTAAAAAAGTAAACGTTTCTTCTATTCTTTTTCTTGATTTGCAGTATGCATTTTACTTCCTTGTGGTGGGCGCTGCAATTTGGGCATCTTCATGGGCAGGTCATTAAATTCATTGAAAAAAAAGTTATCTTCTTCTGGTTTTAGTTCACAATTCTGGGTTGTTTAAAGCCTGATTTTTTTATGCAGAAATATCTTGTTGGATGTGGACTGGAGAGCGACAAACAACAAGATGAGGATCAAATACTTGGAAGCAGCTTTGAATCAAGACATTCAATACTTTGACACTGAGGTTAGAACATCTGATGTTGTGTTTGCCATCAACACTGATGCAGTGATGGTGCAGGATGCCATTAGCGAGAAGGTAAAGAAGAAACTGAAATATAATTTTAAAAAAAAATTCCTTTTCTGTAAAAATTAAAAAATTTGGCTTTGTTTTGTGCAGTTGGGAAATTTCATCCACTACATGGCAACCTTTGTGTCTGGTTTTGTGGTGGGTTTTACAGCAGTATGGCAATTGGCTTTGGTCACATTGCAGTGGTTCCTCTCATTGCTGTGATTGGAGCAATCCATACCACCACATTAGCCAAGCTGTCTGCAAAAAGCCAAGAAGCTTTATCTCAAGGAGGAAATATTGTAGAACAGGTAAAAAAAGGGTGCAAAATTTGAGTTTCCATCATTTTATTCCCAGATTTCCCTCTGTTTTCTCATCTGGTTATTGCTAATCGCAGACGGTGGTTCAAATTCGGGTTGTTATGGCTTTTGTTGGTGAGTCAAGAGCATTACAAGCCTACTCTTCGGCATTGAAGGTTGCTCAAAGCTCGGTTACAAAACCGGATTCGCAAAGGGAATGGGATTGGGGGCGACTTACTTTGTCGTCTTTTGTTGTTGCTCTTCTTCTTTGGTATGGAGGTTACCTGGTTAGGCATCATTACACCAATGGAGGACTTGCCATTGCCACCATGTTTGCTGTTATGATTGGTGGATTGTAAGTACTCTGTTTTCAACATTTTTTTGTTGGTAAAGTATTTGATTTCCTAAAATCTCTCTTTAATTATTAGGGGTTTGGGCCAGTCTGCACCAAGCATGTCTGCATTTGCCAAGGCCAAAGTGGCAGCGGCGAAAATCTTCCGTATAATTGATCACAAACCGGGGATCGATAAAACAGCGAGTCTGGTTTGGAGTTGGAGTCCGTTACCGGTTTAGTTGAACTGAAAAATGTGGATTTTGCATACCCATCAAGGCTAGATGTAAGTATCCTTAACAATTTCTCCCTAACAGTTCCAGCTGGAAAAACCATAGCTTTGGTGGGAAGCAGTGGTTCGGGTAAAAGTACCGTCGTCTCCTCATTGAGAGATTCTACGATCCCACCTCAGGTAGCCTACTAAACTATTTAAGTTTCAACCTCTAACAAACACATCGAATCTATCCCCTTGAAGTAAATGTTTCTATGCTGTTGGAGTTCATTTAGTCCATGTGGATACACGTATTTGCAGATATTGTTTGTAGGGTTTGAAATCTCAGTAATTAATGTTCTTCTGCAGGAGAAGTTTTGCTCGACGGCATGACATAAAGACATTAAGCTGAGATGGTTGAGGCAACAAATCGGACTTGTGAGCCAAGAGCCTGCCCTCTTTGCCACCACCATTAAAGAAAACATTCTTCTGGGTAGGCCCGATGCGAACCAAATCGAGATCGAAGAAGCTGCCAGAGTGGCCAACGCACATTCGTTCATCGTAAAGCTTCCTGATGGTTTCGAAACTCAGGTTAGCTAATCTCGTATGGTTCATTTCTATATCGGTTCTAATAATTTTTACGAAGCTGTATACTTCACCAGGATTATCTACTGTCTGCAGCACTCCAAACATTAAAATGGTTGGAAACTTCATAAAACTATAAGATCATAAGATGAAACTAATTAAATGCTGAACTATATAATTGTTTAATTAAATATACCGGTTGGGCTGTTGACTTTATGGCAGTTGGAGAAGGTGAGGGAATGAATAAAGTAGGCACTAAGGAAGGTGACATTTAATCATGGATCTTGACCATAGGGACCTTATTTGGTTTGATTTTTTAATGCCATATGGTTGTTCCATTTGGTCAACAAACAGAACCCAACTTGTATTTTAATTTTGTACAATTTTTCAAGTCAAATAAGGGAAATCTTTGGCTATGCATGCATTTATCAGAAGGGAACATGGTTCAGTCAGCAATGCATGTGCAGGAATAAGACCAAATTACTTGGGGGGGGGGAGAGACGACCGTCAGAGAGTAAAGGACAATAAAATATACAAGGCCTCAAAAACCAATAATTTCTGAATGTTCTAATTTAGTAAGAATTGGTTTAAAATTACAAATATCTTATTTCTTGGTGCATTATTAAATAGGCATAAGACCCTTTATTTATTTAAGATGCCTTTAATTAAAACTAAAATGATGGTGAAATTATGCTTTGTATAAGTTAATGTGAATGCCACTGTGAGCTTGGGAAAGAAATGTAATTGAACTGCAAGCTGATAAAATTTCCATGCTTTATTTGTTTTCATATTCTGTCATGGGACAAAATGCAAAATAAGTTACAAAAATGGACAAATTTGACATGAAAGAATAAACCAATTGGTGGTAATAATTTGGAAATGGCAGGTTGGGGAAAGAGGACTTCAACTCTCGGGTGGGCAGAAGCAGAGAATTGCTATAGCCAGGGCAATGTTGAAGAACCCGGCAATTCTTCTATTGGACGAAGCAACTAGTGCACTAGACTCTGAGTCAGAAAAGCTGGTTCAAGAGGCTCTTGATCGTTTCATGATTGGAAGGACAACTCTCGTAATAGCCCATCGCCTTTCCACTATTCGTAAGGCTGATCTTGTAGCTGTAATCCAGCAGGGGAGTGTTTCTGAAATTGGAACACATGATGAGCTCATTTCCAAAGGAGAAAATGGTACCTATTCCAAGCTCATCCGAATGCAAGAAGCGGCACACGAAACTGCCCTTAACAATGCTAGAAAAAGTAGTGCAAGGTAGTTTCAACAAGTAGCATGTGTTTGTTAATATCATGAAAAACAGTTTAGACATTTTTAAAACCTAAAGGCCTACCTGTTAATTTGAGATCTGTCATAATGGTTCATCTGCAGGCCTTCTAGTGCCAGGAACTCTGTAAGCTCACCAATTATAACCCGAACTCATCATATGGCCGATCACCATATTCACGGAGGCTTTCTGACTTTTCTACTTCTGATTTTAGCCTTTCCCTTGAGGCCTCACACCCTAATTACCGAATGGAAAAGCTTGCCTTCAAGGAGCAAGCAAGTTCCTTTTGGCGCCTTGCGAAAATGAATTCTCCTGAATGGGTTTATGCTCTGGTTGGTTCTATAGGTTCCGTCGTCTGCGGATCCCTGAGTGCTTTCTTTGCATATGTTCTAAGTGCTGTTCTCAGTGTGTACTACAACCCGACCACGCTTACATGAGAAGAGAAATCGGGAAATACTGCTATTTATTGATTGGACTTTCATCAGCTGCCCTTCTCTTCAACACACTACAGCATTCCTTTTGGGATATTGTGGGAGAAAATCTCACGAAACGAGTGAGAGAGAGATGCTGACTGCGGTGCTGAAAAATGAAATTGCATGGTTTGATCAAGAGGAAAACGAGAGCGCTCGGATTTCCGCAAGGCTGGCTCTTGATGCCAACAATGTCCGATCAGCCATAGGAGACCGCATTTCAGTGATTGTGCAGAACACGGCTCTGATGTTAGTCGCTTGCACTGCGGCTTTGTTTTGCAGTGGCGCCTTGCCCTTGTCCTCATTTCAGTCTTCCCTGTGGTTGTAGCAGCAACAGTTTTGCAGGTTCGTTCTAAAACTGTTGTTCTATGTGAGAGTTTTCAAGTTATTTGAATTATATACTAAACTAATTCCTGTCAAGTCATTAACTGAATTTGTTTGATTTTCAACAGAAAATGTTTATGAAAGGTTTCTCAGGAGATTTAGAAGCTGCTCATGCCAAGGCTACACAACTAGCTGGAGAGGCTATTGCCAATGTAAGAACTGTCGCCGCCTTCAATTCGGAGAACAAAATTGTTGGCCTATTCTCGTCAAGCCTTCAAACTCCGTTGAAGCGCTGTTTCTGGAAGGGACAAATTGCAGGAAGCGGATTTGGGGTAGCTCAGTTTTCACTATATGCTTCTTATGCCCTTGGTCTTTGGTATGCTTCCTGGCTTGAAGCATGGAATCTCTGATTTTTCGAAGACAATCCGAGTATTTATGGTTCTCATGGTCTCTGCAATGGTGCGGCTGAAACATTGACTTTGGCTCCTGACTTCATCAAGGGAGGTCGAGCCATGCGGTCCGTCTTTGATCTTCTTGACCGTAAAACTGAGATAGAGCCTGATGACCCTGATGCCACACAGTTCCAGAATCGCCTCCGTGGGGAAGTTGAACTAAAGCATGTTGACTTTTCTTATCCCTCACGTCTGATGTCCCAATCTTCCGTGACCTTAATCTCCGTGCCCGTGCTGGAAAAACTCTTGCCTTGTTGGTCCGAGTGGATGTGGTAAGAGCTCGGTCATTGCACTTATTCAGCGATTCTACGAGCCATCATCTGGCCGTGTTATGATCGACGGAAAGGACATTAGGAAATACAACCTAAAATCCTTGAGAAACACATTGCAATTGTACCACAGGAGCCATGCCTCTTTGCTTCTACCATCTATGAAAATATTGCCTATGGACATGAGTCGGCAACTGAGGCCGAAATCATCGAGGCAGCTACACTAGCCAATGCCCACAAGTTCATATCCTCATTGCCCGACGGTTACAAAACATTTGTCGGGAGAGAGGAGTTCAACTCTCTGGGGGACAAAAACAAGAATCGCCATCGCAAGGGCTCTCCTGAGGAAGGCAGAGCTTATGCTGCTCGATGAGGCAACAAGCGCCCTTGATGCCGAGTCCGAGAGATCCGTCCAAGAGGCTCTAGACGTGCCTCCTCCGGGAAAACCACAATCGTGGTTGCTCATCGGTTGTCAACAATCCGAAACGCTCATGTCATTGCAGTGATCGACGACGGGAAAGTTGCAGAGCAAGGATCCCATTCACACTTGCTTAAAAATTATCCGGACGGGTGTTACGCGCGCATGATACAGTTACAAAGGTTTACACATAGTCAAGTTGTTGGAATGACATCAGCTCAAGTTCTTCAGCAAACCAAAGGATGACAATGAGAGAGAAGCTTAGTTAAACTTCAAGGATTATGGTAGAAAAAGGAGTATAATCCCATATACCCTTAAGATTTTTGGCTGTTTTTCTGGATTTAATGATTTGATATAATATATGTGCATTATCTTTTCTTCTCTTCATGTCTTCCTTTTAACCTTTTATGTTAATCTTTCATGGATCTTTAGTTCTTTCATACTATCCTGATACTGAAACGACATTATTGATGAAGGCAGTGGGGAACAATAATAGAGAAGCTCACATGCGCAATGAAAGGAGAAAGCAAGTTGGAAAAGAAACAAGAGTGTAAAAGAAGGAACAGACAGAGAACCAAAAGGGGAATGGATATGATAGTGGAGAAGGGAAATGACAGGGAGATGATGATGTTGGTTCATGGCATCTTCATCTCAACATGTGATACATGAGAGCGTTGTGGAGCCCTCAACCTAATCTCTTTTGTTTGGTTAAAAGGAACTATATATATATATATAGATGAGGTGT